>NW_009606990.1:40394-45541 GCF_000690535.1 Cariama cristata | reverse complement strand
CTTCTAGCAAAGTATTTATCCGAGGCCTTTCACACACGTAAAAATCTTCAGTTTAGATGCATCTGTTTTAAAGAAGTCCATCTCCCCTACTTTGGGTGTGATTTGTCCCTCTTGACTTTGACTTGTGTTGCGGAGGAATCTGTAGTTATTGGGTTGCCTCCTGCATCTGCTGGAGACGTTACTTGAAGCAACAGCCTCTGAATGTTAGGAGGCTTAAACCATGTCCTTTCCTGGATCTCTCCTGCCATGTGTCATTTCTTGTATGTGAAGTTGTTTATTTGGCTAGATGATGGCAGTCTCTGGCTTTTGCTATCTCTGCAGACGCATATGGTCCTGCTGATAGAGAGTGCTGTGTGTCTGCCTCAGATTTGCGGGTGACAGCGGCATGTGCAGAAAGAAATGGGTGGAGTTGGCCGCACTGTACGGCGTGCAAGGCTCCGCAAAATCCCTATCTGTGGGAATTGCTAGTCAGCTCTTATCGGTCACGTCCTGACGCAGTGAGTTGTAGAAATCAAATTAGCAGACAAGTCAATTGCTTACGTCAGTCAGAAGTTTTGCAGTGGGGATGATGTGATAGTCCAGGGCCCCTCGCTGGGTAGCGTTCCTGGGTTTGATTACGAGGGCTGTAACAAAATGAAAACCTGACAGTGCAGTTTTGTTTCTGTCTTGCTCCACCCCCCCGTTTCTTGCTCAAAACATTTTTTCCTGCTGTCATTTGGGGCAAGCAGAGCAGAGAATCTGTCCTTGCTATAAAAGCAGAGAAAGCTTTGCCCTGTTATTTTATAAAACAAGTTGTTGTGACATACCACACGGTTCTTCACATCACTCAGTAGTTCATTAGTCTGTCACTGTACAAGCATATTAAATGACAAGCTAAAAAATACAAGACAGTACAATGATCCATTAAAATTCATAAAGGATATCAAATATTCAAAGTAAGGGATGTAAAAAGAAGCCATTTGCTGTAAATACTAATACCTACAGTTGCATAAACATAATGAAGAAGTGCTGTGCTCTGCCAAGTAGCGGACTGCAGCTGACAAACCCGTGGCTGCCTGGGCATCCCTGCAGTTATTTATTTCCAGAGAGCTGCTACTGCTTCAGCAAAAGGTCTCCTTCAGAAGCTCCGGCTTATCATGTGAATGTCTTCTCCTAAACAAACACCATGGCTAACTTGAAATTGGAGGCAAGATGAATTACTTTCAAGCTCTCAGTGGCACAGAGTAACAAGACATGATGTTATTCATTTCTCATGTCCAGGGCAAAAGCAATGGACCTCTGGCTTAACATTTTGGAAGGCCTTTTTTATTTTTTCCCTGTACTGCTTTCCCTGAAGTATTTGCGTCATATGTCTTGACATCATCTAGTAATTCTTAACTTTCTTCATAATTGCAAATCGTTGTATTAGCAAAGCGGAATTGAACTTCCCAACTACAGGCAGCAGGCAAACTGAGGTTTTAAGGGCAGGCCTCCTGAACAAAAGCTTCAGAGCTCACATCAGTCCTTTCAACAGCAAATCCCAAATTCAGTTTCAACTTCATCCCACCTTCTGGAAGAATATCTAGCCTTAAATGCAAAAACTTAAAGTAATGGAGAATCCACCCTGCCTATAAGTATGTTTTTCAGGAGGTTAATTACCTTCACTGCTAATCAGTACATATTGTTCCTGTTGTGGTTTCAGTTTCCAAATACTCGGGCCTTGTTAAGGCTTTGTCTCCTAGTAATACAGTCCCCAGCCTCCTCTACCCCAATCTGTAATAAATTAGTTTTTGAGGCTTTTGTCTGTAGCGATTCTAAAAATAATTTCTTATTGGAATCCAATTGAATCTGAGGGAAGCGAGGTGATAATCAAATGATGTCACCCTCACGTCCTGTGCTGCATCTTGCAGTCTGCCAAAACTAGCAACTGTTGCTATGTACCCAGGGGAAGGTGATACTCCCAACCTTTTCTTGGTGCTGGAAAGCACTCCTTTCCAGTGCTCGTCAGGCCCCCGAGAGCTGCTAACGTCTGTCCCAGGCTTTTCATTTTACTCTTACTTGTTGGCATAGCCATGGAGGAGCATGGATTGTGTCCTGTAGGATGCTTTGAATTTTTCCTGTTCCTGAAGAAGACCGTTTCTCAAAAACACTGCCGGTTTGGGCGACTGATGTGATTTAGCCTGTGAAGTGCGTGTATTGGAGTGCTTGGGCTCTGGGGTGGAGACTTCGCTGCAGCGTGTGTGGCAATCTCTGAAAATCCATGCATCGGGGCAACGGCAGGACACCGTGACATTTCCCAGCCAGTTTATTTCCTTTTCTCAGTAGCAGCCCTGCAAACTTGGCTGATGGTGGGACTCTCCCCCCAGCTTTTCTCTGGGTACTTTCAAAAGATAAAAAAAGCCCCATCAAAACAGTAGGGCTCGTTGTCATTTGACATGTGGGGCTCCAGAAGTTCTTCAGTAGTGAACGCAACCCTGTTGTCAGCAGTAGGTCAGTGATGTAGCAGGTTGCTTTTCTCTCCAGTAAGAGTCAGCGTGAACTGGGGGATTCAGTACCTGGCAGACGACATTCAGCACATCGCAGGGGCTGGTTGTCAACAAAGATTAGAGTTACGAATTATTTTGTTTCCCATTCTCTCTCCTATCAAAGCACGCTGTTGGGGTGTCCCAGGTCAGCTGTTGATAAGACTTCTTATTGGCAATGTGTGCTCACGAAAGAGTAGGTGCCCCTCCTGATAAGCATATGACAACCATTAATATTTGCAGGAGTTAGGCTCTGGCACTGTTACCTCCTTCTTGCTGATGCTGCTTCTCTGCAAAGCAGAGCCCCGGGTTTCCAGAGACCTCTCCAGCACACCCAGCATCACGCTGACCTCTCTGGGTCCATGCCTGGGACCGAGCAGACAGGCCTGGCCTTACTCCTCCTGCCTTGGCCGGGTGGTTTGCCTGGAGTCGCTGAATGTAGTGCCCTCCTCTGGCTCTGCCAGCTGGCCCCTTCCCTGGTGGGAGGGGAGCTGCAGGTGCGGGGTTCTCCCGTGCCCGCCTGTGTCCCCAGATGACTTCCACGCACCCGGGACTCAGGGTGGAAACCTGGGAGTGAAACAAGTCAAACATTCATAAGGCCCCAGTTAGCGCCAGAGCATCTTGGCAGCCACTCCCTGCGCTATCTGCATTTAAAGGGATTGCTTACAGTTTTTGTCTTCATTTTGCTGCAGTTGTCTAAATGTGCAAGCTCCATCTTTGTGTTTTTGGGCATTGTAAGGGTGCTGGATCGCAGGCAGACTGAGATATGATCCTGGTTTTGTACAGGACTTCCTTTTTTATTTTAAACATGCATGGTTGCAAACAGTGTTGTGCCCGGTTCCAGCAATGTCCTAATTCTGGGGAGGGAGCAGGGGACGGAGAAGCGGCACGGCAGAAGAAAGCGCTCTGTGTTTGCTGGCTGGCGTACCAGAGCGATAGGGTGGAGTTGAAGCACTGAGGCATTTTATGGCATTATAATTCCCAGGGACTCTTTTCCAAGCATGTACACTGTCCCAATGTATAGCAGCAATCCAGAGCTAATTGAGATGTAAGTGCCCAGAAGTGGTGAAGTTATTTAAAGTTATTGAAGTTATTTTGTCTTTCACCATGTGAAAAAAACAAAGTTATCCAGGTGGAAAAAAGGAGAGGAGGAAAAAAACAGCAGAGTGCCAGACTGTGACTCGTTCAAAGTAGCTTGTGAAAGTATCTTGAGGTTGTCTTTCCTGAAAGCCTTTGAAATTCAAATACTATGGATTCTTGCCTCTTGGCGCACAGACCGATTCCTTCTCCTCTTCCTGGCAGATTCTGCCCCTTTTTTCCTCTTTTAAATAACCCTGAATCACAGAGTTTGCAGCTTCTGCTTCTCTTCATTCAGGTCTAAAGCCTTAAGGACTGTGTCGAGGTAGCGAAGAGGACAGCGTGTACTGGATGCTAGGGCCAAGGGAGAGGGAGTGGGCAGAGGGAAGAGATGACCCTGTCTCCAGGCCTCAGTCCTAATCCTGCAAACTTTTTCTCCAGTACAGAGTCCTGCAGATGTCAGCCAGACTTCTTGCATGAATGGCAATTACTTGCTATGCAGCATCATGCTGGGATTATGCTTAAAGTAATCATAACATGGCCAGCGTTTGTGATAAGGCGTGTATGGGGTGCCTTAAGCCAACTGAACGGAGAAGCTGCTGAAGACATGTGTGGAATTAATTAAGTAGAAATACGGCTTGTTTGGCAAGCAGGGCTGAGTTAGGTCAAACTCTGAAACTCAGAGAAAGTGGCTCGCTAAAAAGAACATATAAATGCAGTTGCCACCGTTGTCCAATGTGCAGTCCTTGGCATCTGCCCCAAGGAGGAAGATTAGTCCAAGCACATGTGATCTTTCTGGTAATTATTTGCCCAGGTGGCCCAGTTCCCTGCATGCCAGTGTCTGGTGCACTCCCATGTTTGGCCCTGCTATCAAATCAGGAAGTAGCGTTTCGAACCAGCCCGTACTCCCGTTGCGTTTGCGGTTACCTTGTTGGCTCTTGCAGTGGGAACCATTTGTGGGGGCCTGGAGCTGCAGAGCAGCTCGCCTGGTGCAGCCCTGAGCCAGAGCCGTTGCTTACAAGCGTGGCACTGGAGCAGCAGGAGGGAGGTGAAAATGAGCAAAAATTTCACCCTGTTGTGCCATAATGCTTTGTGAGTACATTCAGGGTCTCCTAATACAGACGGCCTGTCAGATAGCTGCAGTTGGTGTCCTGGAAAATCAGCTTCAGTCCTTACTGTTCTGCGGGACAGATGTTTTCTGGCATAGGCCTATATTAAGCTACTTCACTAAAATGCAACTTAGTAAAATGCGACTTCTTAAAATGCATCTTAGCAGTGACATGGAGTCCAAAGTGCCCAAGACTTCTGCAGTGTTGGAGAAAAGATACTGCTCTATGCATATAGCTTTGAGGTTTCTAGCCGTCCTGACTTTAATTGCTTTTGACACACTCATTTAAGGGCAGTGGGGCAGGGGGGGGACAGCTCTTCAGTGTGAATTAAACCAGAGGAACCCAAGTGCTGCGTGCTCCTGCCTGTGCAGGCAGGGTGCCACGGGGCAACAGCTGATGAAGATGGCAGCTGCTGCAGATGCAAGAAAAGACAAGTACCCATCTGCTCCCTTCCGTGGTC
>NW_009606990.1:25867-40374 GCF_000690535.1 Cariama cristata | reverse complement strand
CTGCTGAATCCTTCTGCAGCTATCGCTACCCATCTTCCTAAAGACCAAGAGTATGGTGAAAGGCTGGGCTGCCTCCCAGTCTCTTCCTCCTTATTTATGTGTCACAGGAGGAAAAAAACCCTAGATGGAGATAGGTTGTCCAGGGTCATCCTGTTGTAGTTACGATGGTGGCATCAATTCATAGCTGAAGCATTTGATTTGTTAACCTTATAAGAAGATGCCATTAAATACTGTATTTAGCTCCTCAGGGGAAGTAGCCTAGTTTCTTTTTCATTTTTCTCTTTTCATCCTTGTTTTAACATAAATGACTCAGCTGTCACTCTGCTTTGGAAGGGCCGCTGAGGTTATAGCTGTGATTGGATGGCACCAAGAACCCATTTCTGCTGAAAATAATTAATATGGTGCATTTTCACTGCATAAAGAGCCGATACAAAAGTACTAGAAGGTTTTCATTAACTTTTGAAAGCTTTGAAACTTGCCTATGAACAAAATTGGAAATTTCTGTGTCTCGTTTATCCTTGTCTACGAGGCGAAGACTGGTGCATATCTAACCCTACACAGTCCCGTTCAAGTCCGCAAGGCAACTCACAGGGTGTGCAGCCTTTGCAGGTGAGAATCTCACTTTGCAACAGGGCACATGGACAGACCCTATGAACAGAGTGAGTTTCCACCAGCTCTGAAAAAAGTCTGCCTAGAGACAAATGTGGACTCTTCCATCTCCTTATTTTTTTTCATTCCCCAGTTTGCTAATCTTAACCAAGAAGTAGCCTGGTTAATTTCTGTTTTTCTAGATAACTGGTCTCCTCTAAACTTAATCACAA
This sequence comes from Cariama cristata, assembly GCF_000690535.1. NCBI lineage: Eukaryota > Metazoa > Chordata > Aves > Cariamiformes > Cariamidae > Cariama > Cariama cristata. Next base: position 39,553 of record NW_009606990.1, on the reverse strand, counting down.
GACAAAAAAAAAAAAAAAAGAAAGAAAAAAGAAAAAAAGGCATACAGCTAGTTTGTGTTAGCCTGGTTTATATTTTGCATATCAGCTCATATCACAAAAGTAGTAGCAGACATGTCAAAATGTATGCATATACATGTTGCTCAGGGTGCTTGGTAGTGGGTTCCTTCCCTTTCCTAGAAGGAGAGAAAATAACCCCATAAGCATTTGCCAATGCTTGCTCTTCCTGCCCTCATCTGTTCAGCTGCAACTTGAAGGTGCTTGTTTCTCGTGTACCTTTGTTATGAAAATGATACCTGGCATACTTAGGAGGCCTTACATTCTTGAGCTATGAATACTGTGAACAGTGTCATAAAAAAAAGATGATGTAAAAGGCATCATCATTCTTAGCATCGTCCTTTAAAATTTGCTATGTGTCTTAAATATGTAGGTGTTGAAAAGGGACTTACTTCGCGCAGTGTAGTTCAACTAACATAACTCAACGTTTTGCCCCTAAAAGCAGGATGTGACCTGTGTCCACCCAACTCACTTGGGGTCTGGGACCAGTTTCTCTGAGAAGCAGAAATTCACCCGCCTGTCTGGCGCTGTAAGAGAGCACCTATCTGGAGGGATTGTGGGGCCATCTCAGAGTACCTACAGCTCCTGCAAACCCAAGACGCATAGATTTTGATTCAGCAAGTCAATCCTTCCAATTTTCCACAGCAGGGCATGGTGTCTGTGAAGTGACACCATCTCAGGGTACTGAGAGGTTGCCTCGATGCTTGTCCTGAAGGGCAGGTAAGGCAAGACTGGTTTGTGCTAGCAAATGAAACCAAAGTAAGCCTCTCAATTTTATGTTCTGTAGCATCTTTATAGAATTAACACTTCTTTGTCTGCCTGTTGGGGCTCTAAACTTCCAGATGCAAGTGTCTCCTATTTGTGCAGTCCTCCCCACAATGGGAGCTCAACCAGACTGCAACCTACAGGGTGGGTAATTCTTGTCCTAGTACCTGGTGATGACCTTGGCTGTTCGCACAGTCAGGGTCCTGAAACCCATTGCCCTGGGGCTCCACAGATGCCTCTGAAAAATGTCTATGTACCAAGTGATACAAGGGCCCCACCATGGCCCAAGTGTTGGCTTCAGGAGGGATTACTCATGTGTTACAGGTTCAAACTGGGAACATGAAAGGGCTCCTCCACTCATCGTTCTGCTATTCGGACTCCGGTGTCAGGGTGGGGCACTAACAAAGCATTGTGAAGTGCCAAAGCACTTTGACACAGCCTAACTTTAGACTAAACATTTAGCCCATGTGATTGTGATTGTATCAATGACAATGATCTTAGTTTCTCAGATTAGGTAAATAGCTTCAGAAAAAAAGTATTACTTTCATACCTGTGCATTTACCTGGGTTATGAGGCTTCTGGGATGGTGCTGCTGCCAGTTGCATGTGAAACAGGAATGTCCTGCTTGCTGTAGCAAAGGGCTGATTCATTGGCAGCGTAATAGATGTCATCTTCCCTTTTGTTAGCTCCTCAGGTATATTTTACCCCTGCAGTGAACAGAAAATAAATTTTTAAAAAATCCGGTAGAACCAGTAACGTGCAAGTCATCTGAGTGAGGTGAGGTTCGATGAAAACTAAAACAGTTCGTAAGTGAGGTTAGGCGAGGCTGGGATGAATTCGGAGGGGTAGAGGGAAAGTTTGGTCTGAGTGAGGACGAGCTCTCTGAAGCCGCCATGGGCTGGGAGGTGCCGGGAGCAATGTCCCAAAGCCTCCCTCTGCAAAGGGTGAGATCCAGCTCCACCAGCAGAGAGGGTCAGGCATGTGCAGAGGAAAATGGGAAGATGGGCTGGTGGGCTCCTTCGCTGGAGGTGCCCATTTCTCCCCATGACTGCCAAGGGGGGCCGGCGTCTCCAGGTCGGGTCTCCTTACTGAGGCCGGGTAAGGAGAGTTAAATTTTAAGGCTGTAAAAAAAACTTTTCTGCATATATATAAAAAAAAAATAATCAAATACTGTCCACGTGGAGATTACAGCCAGGACATCACAGTGTGGAAACTAAAGCCGCATGCCTCGGCAGTGAGTTTATGGGCAGGGCTGGTTTTGGGGCTGGGTGTCTCAATGCAACGAGCCCATGGAAGTCCCACTAAAGAATGGGCTGGGGAAAAAGTCCTGAAGTAAACCCCCCTCGCTACCGGAGGTGGCGTGAGCTTGGTTTATGTATACAGAAAGCAAGTCTGTACGATTTTTCAAATATGTTCCTGAATGCAGTGTTTAAAATATGTTTTCCAATGCAGAGGGAAAATGTAGGAAACTGTAAGAAACTGAGAGGCTAGGGAGGACCCATGTGTTATTCTCAGGACAAAAGCAGAGTGTGCATCAGAATACATCAAAAGGAAAACTGATCACTTTCTACTTTCAAAGTGATTAATATTTTACAGCTTCCATTGCGTTTTGAAGATTGCGCAGGTATTTATTGGTAGTGCCATAGCTACCCAGTCCCGAGTTGTAAAGGAGGAGATACCTGTTTTTCAAGTTGTTCCGTTCGCTCATCCCTTGTCTCCTAATTCACACCCTGTCCGAACCGGCACAGCAGTAACTTGGTGAATATCTGGAGTGGCAGTTGTGTGTTCCCACACTGGCTGCCCTTCCCGTGAGGCGCCCAAGGGATTTTTGCACCTAAAAGCCAGCAGGTCAGACCCACTGAGCGTCATGCTCCCGGTGTGTCCCCGACTTCCTCTGGTGCTCGGGTCTGTGGAGCAGGACCCTTCCCTTTGCCCCATCTGCTGCCAACGGAAGCGCATCGTATTTTAAAATGCACCTTTATTTTTTTTAAAAAAATCATATGGTATCTTCTGGTTCAATAATAAAATAATTATGTGCTTAAAATAGCACAGGAGAGGGGTCCTGTTTCAGATTAGTCTACACAGCAGAAGTGCTGGGGGCTGTTTTGGAAGTTGGTTGAAGGCTTTCTCACGAGAAGGTCTCGGGTGCCTGTGCTGTGCTGGCTTTTGAAGGGCTTGCTTAGGCCTGATCAAACTTGGTCAGGCAACAGCGTATCAGATCTGTCCCTCTCCTCAGTCACATGCCAGCCGTAACTGTCACCAGATTTGCAATTTAATATGCACAGCTCAACACTTCCAATTAATCCAGCCTGGGTATTTACCAATCCATCATTTCAGAGCTAGCACTTGACAGAGCCGCGTGCAGGGCAGCCTTGCACTTCGGTAAGGCAGGAGTCCTGGAGGGCTTTCTTCAGGCACACAGATTTTTCTCTTCCCCTGCCACTGTGCAGTGGAATTTGTTGCTGGTTTAGTTGCATTTCTCAGGCTTAGGAAGCGTTAAAAAAAATCAACACATGATCGCAAAAAAATTTTGAAAAATAAAGATTTATAATAGGTGATTCAGTAATGAGAGGCTTTTGTGATCTTCCATGGGAAGCTACTATTTTTAGTGAATTATTATAAGCAGTAGCATCACTCACATTTATTTATAAAGGCATGAAAGAACGCCCATACATGTTTCTAAATAGTTGATGTATAGTAACGGCCATATGCTGAGAATGAGCCAAAATAGAATTGAGCACCCTGGTTTTCCACAACACTGCATGAGGGTTGTGCTCGGATCTTTGCATCTAAGAAACCATGTAACATTTTGAGAGAAAACTCAGAGATACTTTTTTTTTTTCTTCTACTTTCTAGCAAAACAAACCCAAAGCCTTCAGGGTGAAAGTCTGCCTTGCAGTAAAATTGCATTGTTTTCACTGAGGTCTAACTGGGTGACCACTGAGGTTTGTGAGGACTCTTCCAGTAGCTTCAGCAGCTGGTGGATTGGGGCTGTGCTGACAGTGGTAGCTATTTTTGAGAGAGTTACTGTATATATAACATTCAAGTTGATTAATTGTGTGTGCCTGCACTTCTGCTGGGGCTCCGTGGCACGGAAGAGGAGAAATGAAGTGATGCTGTGCTGAAGGGGCTCCACAAATACAACCTGCTGTCGTTTCCAAAGTTCCTACAGTGGAAATGCCTTTAATGCTGGGGCTTGCTGTTAAAAAAAAACCAAAAACAACAAAAAAACCCAAAAAACCCCAAAAAACCAAAACGATGTTATCTGCTGGTAACACCAGTCCTGAACAGAAATTAGAACTGTTTTGATCTGGCTCTGCAAAGACCTAGCCATGTGCGTCCATTGCATCTTTTTTGTGTGCAACTCCTTGGGTTTAAGTTCTGTAAGGGGCAACATCTTCCCTTTTCTCCCTGACTCCGTTCATGTCCCACTCAAGCCTGCACTTGGGATTTTCATGAATTCAGCACCTTGCAAGAGCAATGCCTTAAAGTAAATTCCTGCTCTTAATTAAGTTAAATCCTTTGGTTGAAATTAATTGTGTTCTTGAATTTTGGACAGCTGTGAAACGAAGTGCATGGAAGGGAGTGAAAAAAGTGGCTCTCAACACGGTGCCTTTAGCAACGTCCTGATGACGATTCCTGCCTCCTGATTCCCAAATCCTGTTCTAATGTGGAAAAGTGTCGGCCTAGCACGCAGAGGCTAACGCTTTATTTTTTAGGGGTCTTCCTGTAGCGAAGAGTGCTGGGATACATGCTCCTGACACCGGCAGTAGTTGCTGGAGACCCTGGCCTTGTTCTTGCTCCGCAGCTTTGTTAGTTAAAGTATCAACATTTTCCTCGCTCTCTGCTTCTCATCTCCCAACACCCAATGGAAAAAAAATAAGTGACAACTGGCATGCTTTACTCACAGAAAAACGAATGTTATTTATTAGAGTCCTCCTGTGGTCGGAGGACGTCTGACTGTAAAATAACTGGAGACTTTTCTGCTAACTGGAAGCATGATGGTCTGAGACAATTTCCAGGCAGTGTATATTTTCAGCTAAGTTTTATTTGTGTCAGCATAGCAATTTGCAGTATCACTCTTCGCAAAGAATGAGGCAGCCCTTGTTTTAACTAGAATTAATTTTTAGGTTTTTTTATTTAGGAAAAACTTTTGATTAAATTGTGACTCGGTTCCCAAAGCTCCATGCATTGAGATGCTTTTCTTTTCAAAAGGGAGGGCATAAACCCCCTTGGCGGGCACGTTGCTCGCCTCCTGCCCTTCTGGCAAGGAGCAGCTGGGACGGTGGCGAGCAAGGCGCACATTGTTGGGCAGGGTTTGTTTTCCCTGTGCTAATCACCTTCTTCTGTCGTAATTTGGCACCGCGCAGGACCTCATGTGCGGGACGGAGGCAGAGCCACGTACAGCTCTCCTATCTGAGCTAGCACATTTCGGAAGCTAAATTGTTGCCAGATTTAATGTTCTCCCAAGAAACTTTGATATCCCTCAAGGCTTCCTGCTCTTCCTAGGGATTGGGGATGATGGGCAGAGACACAGGCAGAGAGCTAATTACAGTGGGGCCCTCTTCTAGCCATTCCCCTACCACCAAGGTCAGAAATACTCCTTTGAGGAGAGGTTGAGGAGGGGCATTCACAGAGCCACTCTTCAGATCTGAGCTGACTTTTTTCCCCCTAAATCTGTGTTTGGTTTTTTTTTTTTCCCCCTTTTCCTGCAGGAGAGTATGCTTGGGTAGGGCTGAGCCTGTGTCATCCCACTTATCCTTTCCAGGGCTGTGAGGATGGTGGCATTTGCCAGCCGGGTGCGAAGGCATGTCCTCTGTGGGACCCTGGTGCACTCTTGCCACCTGCTTCTGCTGGACATCTGGTGGGATTTGCAGGAGCTGCCTTAGGAATTTGCAGATGGTACCAAACATTGAGCATCGAAAACACTTGTGTGTCAGGAAAGATTTCTTTTGCTGTGTGTAATTTGCTTAATGCTTTTTTCCCCTGCAACTTCTGTAATTTAGGGAAAATAGAACAATCTGGAATACATAATATTTGGTTTTATATGGAAAAAGATGTGTACATCTTTTTATACAACGTGGCTGGATAGGTATTGTGGGAAGACTTTCCTTATGCTTTAGTTCTTGCTTTTTTGTGGCTGCACAGCACCCTAACTACTTTATTAAATTATATATATTTTTATGGTTTGCAAAAACTCATGGGAAAGCGGGCAAAATTCTGAGACTTCTTTGGGTTGGAGATTTTTAGAGTTCCTTGAGAAGAGCAGCACTGCAGCCTTACAGAGCTAGGCAGAGAATGACTGGATGGAACCAACAGATTGGTTCTTCCTAAAGATCTCCTTGCCTGGACTTGCAAATCTGTTTCACCAGCAATTCCAACATACATGCACACAATCAGCAACTTCATTTATTCATAGTTTTGGAGTCGCTGTATACATTTTCTTGTTTACTTGCAATTGAATCTCATTGGGGACTTTAAAGCAAACAAAATGTAAAACTGGTAGTTGAAGCAAATTTTGAGTTCCTTCATGAGGAGGCAGAGACACTGGTCTAGACAGCTGGGCAAAATGTGTTAGATTATTCCCAACCTCCTGTTTCAGCGACAACTGAATGCAAAGAAAGTAGTTTGTTTCATTTTGCTTTTCTTAAAGAAATAATTTTTGGTGGAGGCCCTCTGTAGAGGTGTTCATCCCAAAGATTTGTGCTCCAGTGTTTTGAGTGCGGTGACATAGGCTGGAAACTGAAATTCAAGTGAGCAAGCAGAGCCATGGAGAAGTGGGCTCCCTCCGGTCAGCTGGAGGCTGATAAACTGGAGTTATTTTCATGACTTCTTTTCAGTGGTATTAGATCTGATGCCTTTCCCTGCTGCGTGGCTACCAGACAACTTTGTATGTTGAAATTGGAACATTAAATATGTTAATACAGTATAAAATAAAGTGTAATTCTCCCAAGTGAGCATTAGTAGCATTTATGGGTCTGCAGATAGCATTTGTTTTTCTCCCATTATGTCTTGGTATCCCACTTGTTAAAATAAACAACTACTTTTGATTTGTAGCAGTAACTTTACAGTTTAGGAGCCTGTATCTGAAATAACAAATTAGCCGCTCACTACAAAACCCTGAAATAAGAACAGACCAGTGTGTAACTTGGACTCGGCAGCCTCCAGCTGCACCTCATCTTGCTAATCTTTAGGCTTTTATTTTATTTTTTTTTTTAAAGCGGAGGCTTTTAAGAGTTAAGTTACACAACTCTCTCTTTATTTTTAAAGTGAGTGGATTCCTTGTTGCGTTGTTGAGGATGATAAATTGATACCACATGTTGCTTCCAGACAAAAAAGACTCTGTATTGCAGTGGAAGCACTTGCAGCTGGTGTCTGAGTTAATGGAAGGGCTCCACAAGGTAAACACGGCTTGGAAGAGGCCAAAACAGGCACAGGGAGGGGGAATTTTCTCCCTTTTAAAGGCTCAAGCATTTGCTGCTGTTGCCTGACGGGGGCTGAGTGTTGAAGTAACGCGCAGTCCCAGCCTCCCTGGGAGACTCATTCAGTTGTTTTTATCAAATGGGGTATACGGCACTTTGGAAATGTCTGAGTGTCCTCTCTGGGAGCTTATTCCTTTGCAGTCTTATCACAATATCAAGAGAGACGCATGTTAATTAGGACATGGTAGCCGATTTCTTTCTTTTTTTTGTGTGTGTGTGTGAGCAAAATGTGGCTGTTTCCCTCGAGGAGTATTAACTGAACAAAATGTGGCACAGTGGATCGACGTTTACAAAAGTTGAGAGCGTGGCCCCAAGTTTGCGGAAAGTGCTGTCACACCTCGGGTTGCTGCCCTGGCTACTAGCAGGCACCCAGCTGCACCCCTTCTCCTGATGCCACCAGCTCAAGCTAGAGCAGGGTCCCAGCGCTGCCTGTGGCGCTGCACCGCCCGCTGCTCCCACCACATCTGCCCTGCCTCCTTGGTCTTCTGCCCCGGGTCTTCCTTGTCTCCAGGGCCACTCATTCACTGCAACACCACTTCCCTGGGGGACTGGGACCCAGCTGGGCTGGGCTCAATGCTGTATGAGGTGCTCTTGATCTTATCTGCAGGAACCTCAGTCTTCTGGCACTTAGCATAGTGCACAACGTTCTTCAAGTCCGGTATAAATAGTAACACTAATAAAGGAGCTCATCCCATTTCTTTTCTACTCTGCTCTTGTACAGTCCATATGTTGTACCCATTGGTGGTATCTCAGCTTCTTCCAAGGTGTCTGCAGCCTGGCTAGCATCTGTCCCATCTACATATGGTCTCCAGGCAGATGATGGAAGTTCCTTTATAGATCCTTTAAAGTTTCTCATTGCATTTTGTCTTGGAAAATGTGTTATGTTTCCATCATCATGGCCTAATCCATCTCCTACATAAGTCAAAAACGAATCCCCATTAATTTGATCAGCAGTGGGTTCAAATGATAAATGGTATTTTTTTTTTAGCTTCCCCGCCTCCTTTGCGGTTTGTTGCATGGTCATATATTAGTAATGCATGTGGTTGTGAGCAAAGATTGTCCCATGATATTTTCCTGTATTTTAAGCAGATGGAAACGTCCTTTAACAGTTCAGAAACCAGGTAGAAAATACAGTTATTTCCATCCAGATTGCAGCACAGTGCAACAGCCTTTACTGATGTGAGTTGTCAGTCCTGGTGACTTCTGTAGCGAAACTTGCATGTGAAAGGGTAATAGGATCCAGCCCTAATTTGATTTGGCAGAGCATCCCATGCAAGGAGAAACCAAGAAACTCAGATACAGTTGCTGAAGAGGTTAGCAGAGGAGGTTACATGAAAGAAGTGGGTTTTAAGGCAGTGTTTGAACTGAGGGTGGAGATGGGGTACACAAAAATAAATTGGCCCACAATTATGCTTAAGAAAACAATCTTCCTACAGAAGAAAAGTAAAGAAAAACAGAAGCTGGAGTATAAATGGCATATTGCTTAATGTAAAGGAAAACAAACGGCTTGGATTTTTTATAACCACCATATTTCAACACAAAAGTATTATTACATTCTTCTATTATTTGTGTAATACCAACACTGAGTAGAAAGATAGAATGAGAAGAGAATTACACATGTGCACACACATATCCACACATGCAGGAGCCCTCATCCTGAACGGTCCCTCAGTCTCACAGTTTTACCATTTAGGATTTTTCATGGTTTTAGGCCAAATAGTTTCATACTACGGCTACCACCAGTAGAAATAAATCATTTTATGAGAATACTATAGGTTGAAAACTGTTAGCTGCTCACACTTTGGCTGAATCTTTTTATATCTGAAGCTGTGTGGCACGCTGCATATGCCACTTCCGGTGTTTCTTTTCTGCGTTTTCTAAGATTTTTTTCACTAGCAAGAGTTACGGTGCTGTGTACTCTAAATGGCTAAACTCTCTCTTACTCGTAACACTCAATGTATGTAGTCAATATGGCTCTGAATGAATGAGTGAAGGTACTAAGAGCGCAAATCTAAATGCAATATACGTATCTTAGAAAAAAACCCAGCGCACGCACTCGCACGCTGACAAGCCATATAAAGCGGATGTTGCTATTGCCTGTGGTACGGAAGCAAAAAGAAAAATGGCTTCATTTAAGATGATTCCCTGTTTACATCAGACAAAATATAGATTATTGTAACAAGCCCACAGCTGCCAAGGAATTTATGGGAGTCTGTGGCAAGCTGGGACCAGTCAGGACCTGGGAGGAAGAGAATCAAGACCCTTCTCCCCACGTACAGGGGGAGCTTGAGCTCCCCAGCATTTTTAGATGGGGAACAGCATGGTTTATCTGGCTCTCATAGCCTGCCTTGGCGTGGTGGTGTAGCTTGGGTTGTCCTCGTCCTGCTGCCGGCTCTTTGCGAGGAGAGATCCCCACGCAGATGTTCTCACAAGTGGTTGTCCATGGAAGTCATGGGAAATGGATGTGAGAGCTACCTGCATTGATGCAGTACAAGCTGGAATATCAACAAAGGTTATCTTTCAAAAAAAAAGCAGTTCTCCAGCCAGCTGGGAGAAACCTGAGGAAATAAGCAGTGGCGCTTAGTTATTAGAAGTTAGAAACAGACTGTTGCCAGACTCAAAATATAGTTAAAATGTTGTCAGTTAAATAATAAAAAGCTCTTTCCTTCCTTAGACTGAAGAACTATTATGCTGCAACTGAATCCACCATATTTTGACGGCATGATAGTCCCTTGGAAATGGATGAGTTTATAGCTGAGGCACTGACCCAAACTTCTCTTGAGTACGTCTGCAAAGTCTGGTCTGCTGTTTTGTGCAAATTGCTTAAAACATAACAGTTGCTATTTTGAACCATGGTCCATATGATTTCTCTTTTCATTAAGTGATAATCACAACTGCGTCTGCTGTCTGCGTGCAAGAAGAACTTCAGACATGTTTTCCATTTCACAATCTGACAAACCCCACAACACTTAACAGGGGAAAAAAAGGCATCTTATACTGAAAAGAATGGTTTAAAAAAAGCTGGGCAGTATTTCTTTATACATCAAATGTGTCTCCAGTTCACTTATGTCAAACATCTATTTATCCTAAGGATGCAAATATCAAGATGCTTGTGAATGATTTGTTGATTAATTCATTCTTTGCCCATTTAAATCTGGAATTTCTTCAGTGCTTTGTAAATGCAAGACACTTATCCTGGACCGTTTGATTATGCTACGGTCCTGCTAACTTTGTGTTTTTAAAGCATGCTGGTAGAACAAATACGATTTTTTTGTCTGTATAGATATACCTGGTAATTGCCAAAATTTAAGAAAATAGAGCTCATGCAACTTCATAAACTTGATCATCTTTAACCTGGAGGAATAGTACCAACTGTTTTGTCAAAGCAATGTGGGATAGCTCCAAAAATCTTTTGCTTTGAACATGGAAAAAAAAAAACCAACAACCAAACCTGTTCTCACTAACAAATACTACTTGCTTGTCCTTTCTTTGAGCCATATTTTAAGCTCAAGATCAGCAGGATGAGTGGAGTGGGATTTTCATCTCGGTTATTTTGGTTTAAATCTGGAATCATTTCACTAGGGGTACCAGGGGCCGGTTTTCTTGGCCTCTTTCTCATTCTGAGGTGATTATCATTGGTTTGAGCCAATGTGGGTTTTGGATGGTAGATGTTGCTAACTAGTGCAAGCAGGTAATATGCCAGAGCCGACAGTGCACGGGCTCCCCTGACAGTGCTCTGTTTGGTAGCATCCCGTACAGCACGACATATCCGACTGCGTACAGTAGCTTTGTACAACTCCGTATCTAGCAGCTTACAGGGACGGGGTATCGTCGTGTACTCTGTCACATCATGTTTTGAAGACTGCGAGGATGCTATAGCAAGGGGCCAGCTGGCCATCTACTGCAGTATGGGCGTAATTCTGGTGCCTCTAATCAAGAAAGTACAGCTTAGTCATGCACAGAGTGCCTGTGGGAGAGGAGCAACAGCACTTGCAGTTTTCTCAAGAATTACAACAAATACACAACACACATGCCCGTGAAGAATTAGAAAGATATTTGCAGAGGCTGCAATGAGTGTGACTACCCGTCCAGTCCGATTTTTGCTGCGCCTTTGCAGTTTTTATTTCAAGGAACTGATGGCAAGATTGCTGATAGTGTAGAGGTTTGTCCTGAGTCAAAAGTAAGGGAGAAACGTCTAGCTCCTTGCTAGCAGGAGTGGAGCTCTGTCGCACTCCTTTCCGTAGGATGTGGCTTTTGGGGGTGTAGAGATGGGCACCAGGAATGCACAGCTAGTGCAAGCACGGGCTTGCTTTACAGTAGCATGCTGGCACGCTGCAGTCACACTCCAGCCCTCCCATATCCACCACCTGAGAAACCCATGGTGATCTCCAGGAGGGCCCAATGCTTTTATTCATGTTGCTGTTTTCATGTGATGTTGGTTTAGTGATTGAGATTTGGGTAGTAAAAGAAGTAGGGTGCTGGTCTTGACGTTTTGTTTTGTTCCTTTCCTGCAGAATTCAATCCGGCACAACTTGTCACTCCACAGCCGATTCGTCAGGGTACAGAATGAAGGCACCGGGAAAAGCTCTTGGTGGATGATCAATCCAGATGGTGGAAAAGGCGGCAAGGCGCCCCGGAGACGCGCTGTGTCAATGGACAACAGCAACAAGTACACAAAGAGCAGAGGGCGGGCGGCTAAGAAAAAGGCAGCCCTGCAAACCGCCCAGGAGACAAGCGAGGACAGCCCTTCTCAGCTCTCCAAGTGGCCAGGGAGTCCCACCTCCCGCAGCAGTGACGAGCTGGATGCATGGACGGATTTTCGCTCCCGTACAAATTCAAACGCCAGCACCATCAGTGGCCGCTTGTCACCGATTTTGGCAAGCACGGAACTAGATGATGTTCAAGATGACGATGCTCCACTTTCTCCCATGCTGTACAGTAGTCCATCAAGCTTGTCCCCATCGGTAAACAAACCGTGTACTGTGGAGTTGCCTAGGTTGACTGATATGGCTGGGACAATGAATTTGAACGATGGACTGGCAGATAACCTCATGGATGATCTCTTGGACAATATAACACTCCCTCCCTCCCAGCAGTCGCCCACAGGAGGGATAATGCAGAGAAGCTCCAGTTTTCCTTATGGTTCCAAAGGCTCAGGGCTGGGTTCTCCGTCAGGTAGTTTCAACACCACCGTGTTTGGGCCGTCGTCCCTGAATTCCCTCCGCCAGTCGCCCATGCAGACCATTCAGGAGAACAAGCAGGCCACCTTCTCTTCCGTTTCTCATTACAACAACCAGACGCTGCAGGATCTCCTCGCCTCTGATGCACTTAGTCACAGTGATGTCATGATGACACAGTCTGACCCACTCATGTCACAAGCCAGCACAGCTGTGTCTGCCCAGAATTCCCGCAGGAATATAATGCTCCGCAATGACCCCATGATGTCGTTTGCCGCGCAGTCCAGCCAGGGCGGTCTAGTCAATCAGAGCCTGCCCCATCACCAGCACCAGTCCCACAACTCCTCTCTTAGTGGCAGCCGTGCCTTGTCCAGTTCTATCAGTAACATAGGCTTGAGTGACTCGAACGGCTTGGGATCCACCAAACATCAGCAGTCACCCATCAATCAGTCTATGCAAACACTTTCTGATCCGCTCTCAGGCTCCTCTGTGTACTCCTCTAGTGTGAACCTCCCGGTCATGGGACACGAGAAATTCCCAAGTGACTTGGATCTGGATATTTTCAATGGGAGCCTGGAGTGTGACATGGAGTCCATTATCCGCAGTGAACTCATGGATGCAGATGGGCTGGATTTTAACTTTGATTCCCTCATCTCAGCTCAGAACGTTGTCAGTCTGAATGTGGGGAACTTCACTGGTGCTAAACAAGCTTCATCACAGAGTTGGGTACCAGGCTGAAGGATCTTTGAGAACAGGGAAAATGGGCAAACAGGTCAGTGCCCCATAGATGTGGTAAAATAACTAGTTCCTTAGTTTTACTGGAGTTTGCACCAAACCAGTAATAGTTAGTGCACACTAATAATATTAATTCGGCTTGTGATGGCTTGCTGTGTGTTAGTATGCAACAGGCACAACCAAGAAACATTCAGAGGTGTGGAGGGAAACAAGGCTAAGCTGTAAAAGTTGTTTGGCTGCAACACTGTCAGCACGCATCTAATGCTTTGCGTCCTTCTTAATTTAGGCATGAGAAATGTTAATGACAAATCAGGCAAACCAAGGTGGAATGTTTGTGGGTTTTAGGAATCACAGAGCTCCAACTCGTCTTCTTTGAAGTAACAGATGGATTCTTCTCTGCAGCAGATGCCATGTGTAGTCAAGCTGTGTTACATAGGGATGGGGCAAGGGGCTTTGCAGTCAGGGGACCAGGG
>NW_009606990.1:4935-25836 GCF_000690535.1 Cariama cristata | reverse complement strand
CGTCTTTGCACGATCAGTGCACACACTGAGGACTGGGGGTGTGTGAGAGATCTAGAGTGAATTAGAGTTGTACTGCTGCTGTGGTACAGCAATGCTAGCAAAGTTGTTTGGGTTTTTTAAAAATTGTATTTCTTGGCAAAAAAAAAAAAAAAAGTGTAGCAAATGGAGGAATTTTATATTGAAATAGCAAACGTGGGGTCCTGGTCCTGGGAATGTCCTGGGTTTAGTGTTTTAAATATGCAAAAATTTTTGGTGTGTGTCCCCGCCCAGACTGGGATGGGTATCATTTTCTTTTGGAATCCACGAACAGATTATCTGTAGGTTTGGGTTCTGAGATACGTGCTTTCCAAATGTTAGCCTCTTCAGATAAATTTTTTCCGAATTGATGCAGGTTTTTTCCATTGCTTCTTTTCCAGAGCTGGGGGCATTTGAACTTGTAAACATTATTTCTGTCATTCTTTTGTGATTCTGCAGGCTTCTGCCCATACCTCTGCCTGCGCACACGTACGTATTCACTGACTCATGGAGTAGGTGCCACACAAAGTGCCCTTTCTCCTTTGTTTATTTATTAGTATAAGGGAGTAGATTTCAATATATAGTTAGCTATAACTTATTGTCAGTGTTCTGTTAACTTCAGAATAGTACATAGAGTGTCCCAGTGGTGAGGTTAAACGAGGCATTGATTCAGTTTGCAGTTTACTTCCAGCTTCTTTATTTTCTAGGTGAAGGATGGAAAGAAGGAGTCAGTGTTATTTGACTTTACAGTGCATAATTTGCCCTTCATCTTTAATTGTGTTTTCATTCTCTGTTTCACAGTTAGATGTTGAAAGGGAAGCTTTGCAGTAGGTGAGCAGGTGATGTGAGCTGTGATCTGCTGTCTGTGAGAGAGAGCAAGACTGCACAGGAGTTCTCCTTTCGGCTGTTCTGCAAAGGTGCCTCGCTCCGCTGGAGCAGTTGGTTTGCACAGTCCTTTCTGTGTCAGTGAGAGGATTTCCTCTGCCTCTTTCACATCTTCTTGCTCAAAGTGAGAACGTTGCAGTGCATGGCCAGGAGACGGGCTGCAGAGGTGGGGTGTAGAGGACATCATGTCCTGCTGACCCAACACAAGGCGGCAGCTTGGCAATGCCAGGGCCATAGCTGAATTGTGGTTTTCCTTCAGTTCCAGTGCTGGAGAATTTAAGAAAGGGAAGGGGCAGGGGTGGGGGGGGTGCGGGGGAAAGCATTGACTCATGAACCAGGAAGGAAAAATTTGCAGAAGGTCACGCTTACCGACCAGTACTCTCTTCCTCCAGGTGCATGAGCTGTTTGGATTTAAAAATGCTTTTTGCATGAGATTAAAAAAAACCCAGGCTGTAGGAACTTTATCACTGTGAAACATCAACAGTACAATGTGCTAAAAAATAGTTGTTATTGACAGCTTTGCTTGACAGAGGCGACTAGGGCACCCTCCTGCTTTCATAGCTTCGTTTGCTGTGTATAGGTTGAAGCTGCCTGCGGGGAGACCTGCGTAGGCAGCATGGAGGAGGCACACCATGCCATCTCCTCACCGATGCTTGCCTCTGCCTCTTCGCCCCAGCCTGGGCTGTTCGCGGAAAGCATAGCCACCATGATCTTTTTCAGGCTACTCCCTCCGAATAAAGGATCTGACACATCTGTGTGAGCAGAGTCTCATTGCAGAGGACAGATCTATTAACAAGACAGCTTTCCTTGGCGGATTACTGTCCAGTCATCTTTTTCCTCTCTCTGAGAAGTGGACCGGCTGCTGCAGGGTGCTTCCAGTATCAGGTGCAAGCGCAGATGATTTCTGCTGAGCTGGTTCATCATGCACCCTTCCTCGTCTGTTAAGCAGCACTGTTTGAGTTTGCCTCCCTGTGAGCATCTCATATTTTGATAGGGTCTCCTCACATGACATCGGATGCAATCGTTCTGAATTGCTTTCTCAGTTACTTCTTCATTTTGCTGTAGCAATAGGGACCCTTGAATTAAAATCTTCTCTCTGGAATGTTTGTGACCTCGGTAATGAATCTTTACAGGCTTGCAGACTGGGGAATGCTTTCAGCAGAACAGCCTGGCGCTTGCTCATGCTAGATCTGTGTCATGAGGGTGGCCAGGTGTGTTTTGCAGGCAGGCAGAAGCAGTTACAATGGATTATTGGCATACCTGGCAATAGTGAGTGCTGTGTTTTCTATGAAAAATAAGAGAAACATTGGAGTCGGTTTTCAGGAAGAAAAGAAAGAAGCCAAATACATAGGTATTTAGTTTATACATACTCTAGGTATAGAGGGGGGTTTACTTTGGAAGAAAATCAACTACAGTTTCTTCACAGGGGAAGTAAAAAACCCATGCAGAAGATGCCACCGTTGCAGGTTTAGAGGCTGTGCACGTTTGCTGCACACAAACCTGTGCACCGTCCCTGGAGAGAGCCTGATTGCACCGTGCTGGCCCTGTGCCTGTGAGGTTGGCCATGCCCAGCCTTTCAGAGGGCCCTCATTGAGGCGTATAAATGAGTTTGGGTTTGTTTTGTTTTTTTTCTCTTACAGGAAGGAAAGGAGAAAATCAATATGCTTTTTTCTTGCTTTATTCACTCAGCCATAATTTTCCCCTCTTAAGCTGGCTGGGGCCTCTGTTCCTCTCTCTCTGCCTGCTTCCCAAGAGCACTGGATATGCACTCCACCCACTCAGATAATCTTCACCTTGGTTTTTCAGCTTGTTTATCAATAAATAAAGACATCACTATTCCCTTGCCTGTCTCTAGAATACCTGTTATTTTGAAATTAATGGGTCCTCTCTCAGCCTGGGATTCCCACAACTCTGCACTTTGCTCCATGGTCCTTCTCATCTGGCAGGTCCCAAGGGACTTGGCATTTGCCAAAGAGTAGTCCTGAACGGGCCATCAGGGGAGACTGGGACATTTACTGCTGCCTGGAAGGTCAGGAGCTGGTGATCAGCTACCACTTGGGCAAACGTTTCCTCCAGCATCAAAACCCATCCAAGAAGTTGTTTTTACCTGGATTGTGTCATTGATCTGGTTCACAACAGTGCTGTGCAGGCAGTGATACTGGCAGGGCTTGGGCAGGGGGTGGAGGATGGCAAGCAGAGCAGGAACTTCTTGAGCTGGTTTTACCCTCTGAAAAACTCATCTAGCTGCATCTTCTGAGAGAGATTTCAATGTGCTGTTTAGCAGGATGCCTCTGGGCTCTGTAACAGAGCTGTACTGGAGTCACATTGACTTTTTCGAAAATTACAGGTAAAATACTTGACAGATCAGTTAAATTTACTCATTTTGCCCTAGCATCATCTAGGTCCCACGTCATCTCAGTGCAGAGTGCACAGTCTGCTAATAGCAACGTCATGTAACGTTCATACAATTTGGTTATTAACATTTCTGATAAAGCAAAATCCTAGGAAATGTGATGAAATGCCTGTTGGTGTTTCATTAGTCCGTATCCGTTTGGACTGCTTGCTGATTTGTTAATTGGCATTCAACCTGTTTCTGGGTGAAATTCATACCAAAGATGAATGTATAGGTCTGAGGATGACTTACTGTTCACTACAACACCATCTTAAAAGTTGATGTAGATAGTAAAAGGTCTCAATTTGGATGGAGTTTTGAATCAGAGAGCTCTGGACAATATGCCACGAGGAAGATTAATTTTGTTCTTTACTAGGAATCTTCTGCTCATGAACGCTGAAATGTGGAAAGCAGAATTGGTGGACCTTTTGCCTGAGGACGCTGGCTGCCTCAGGACCATAACTGCACTTCCTCCTCTCATATTTTCAAAAATGAGGTCTTCGGGATAGGGCTGGCAGGTTTCTTACATGAAACCAAGAAGGGGCTGGCTGCCTTTGAAAAATCTAAAGGAAACTCAAGAGCAGCAAATTCTTCTGTTCCATTTCTCACAGGTTAGTGGTTAAGGCAGTGGCGCGCTTCTAACATTTAAGTGTTGTTTCAGCCAGCCCAAGTTTTGAAGGGTGGTTTTGTGACTAGCTGAAGATCACGTGCACCAGGTTTAGTCTTGGAACAAAAATACCTATGTAGAAAATGTATTTCTCTGGGAACAGGGATCCCATTAACTCCAAGGAGGACCTGCCCCAAGCAGGCTCTTTGCTCCCCGGGCACACACCAGTGGCACGGGAGCAAACTCAGAGCTTGTGGCCACTGGGGAGGAGAAGAGGGGAAAGCCAGGCAAACTCTGCTGGGGCTACTCCCCGTGCAGTCCCACTGGCTGTGGTGCCCCTCAGAGCCCCTTGCACACAGGGGCCGGTCCTACACTGGCGGGAACGCTGTGGCTTTTGCCGTGTGAAGGCAGCAGGAGCTGACACAAACACAATGAATCACTCGCGCCTTCTGGGAGTAGGACTTTTTGGTTTTGTTTTGGTTTTTTAATCTGAGTTTATGTTTCAGGGTTTTATTAATCCAGGAAAAAGATCTGTAAAAACCAGGATTGCCTCCGCAGGCTTGTGTTGTGAGTATACAGCAGCTGAAGCCAGGACAGTGGTCTGATCCTGTGGCTTGGGTGTTCTTCTGTTGGGGTTTTATATAGATATATTTTTTAGTACCTCATGCTTTGTCATGTGATTCAGCAGCAATAATTAGGCAGAAACTTGCTGTCCCTGCAGATGCCAAGATTACAGGATGACATACTCTCACCAGATGACAGCACAAACTGATATTTTTAGAACAGCCTGCATCAACTGGTCTCCCTAGTGCTTTCCTCCCTGGATTGGCAGCACGCAGGTTTTATTACAGAATGAGTCTTCACAAATCGTCTTTTTCATGTGAATGAGCCGTAATGATTGTTTAGAGCTGCAGATCAGTGTTGGTCCCTAGACACGCTGTTGCCTGATAGCTGGGATGGTTACAGGTGGTTTTTCTTTTTTCTTTCCTTCTTTTGAGCCAGACTTTTAAATAGCCCCCCCTAAAAACATATTTTCTTGAAGCAGTGCGTAATAAGAGATCCTTTTTAGAAACATAGCGTCATGCAGCTGAGGAGAGGTTGAGATCTTTTTTCATAGCAATTCAGCACTCAGCCAAAGTGATGAACTGACAGGCGGAGAGGTTTAAGTCTTGTGTTGATGACAGCCAAAAACCACAGGTATAGCGTAGGCAGCAGGAGTGCACATATTTGAGTACCACTGTACGTAAATAGCTGGCCTTTCTCTCCTGGCCTGGGGAGGGCGGATGAAGGAAGGATGCTCATGCAACACCAACCTGGGCTCCCAGTGACACCGGTGGAGTGTTTCCAGCAGGATGCTCCTATCAGCACTGTCCCCGATTGAGTCCCATACGGTCTGTGGGGACACTGACCCCATTAAATCAGGTACCTGCAGCTGGGTGGTGGGAACGCTCTGCTCTGGCCCAGTCTATGGGGGCTATTTAATCAGCTTTTCCACTCAGATTACCACGCACGGTGGCAGTCGTTGGAGTCCGGTGGAGCGGACATCTGCTGAGCAGTAATCAGATGGAGACGCAGCTCAGCTAACGGAGACCGCTGTGTAGCCACAATTTTCTGCAGTTACTCCAGGAAAAAAAACACCTTTCCCAGATGATGCCACGGAGAATGGCCTGTGTTTATGTACTTTTACAGCTGAGCTGAGTATCTTGCCCATTGTTTTTCCCTTGTATTGCCTGCTTCTCCTGGCTTTCATAGGTAATTTATTTCATACGACTCTAGAGAAAATCTGGTTTTGAGGAAAGACCTTCCCTCTCTTGCTGTTTCTGCCACTTGTAGGTCATGATAGAGAATGTCCTGCTTTATATCAACATGGTGGAATCCTTTTGTGTGACCTGTATGAGCACTATTGGCCTGTCATTTTCAACTTACTGCGGAGGAAAATGAGAAGACTCCATAGCAGGGAGGATGCTTTTGAAATAGGCTTGTTACCTGGCAGAGAGAAAGAAATTCTCTGGGAGGAGATTCAGAATAAAGAGTACATAGCACATTTCCATAGCACTATAAACCCATAATTCAGGATGTTTCCAGCCGTGCAGGTTCCTTTTACTGTAAATTCTCTTATTCTTCAGATTCAAAAGTGCAAACAAAATCCTTCTCTGGTCTTGCAGAGTTGCAGTAGTTATCCATCCTTTTCTGATCCACAGTAGAGGTCTTCTTCCCAGTGCTCCTGAATGCCTAAAGAAAGCACCGTTATTCCAGCTGATGTACCTTACGCCTAACAGAAGATGTATTTTGCAAGCATTTTTGGCCTTCCTCTTCTAGTCCAGCAGCATCCTGCCTAAAAGGTGCTGTGTTGAACACTCAGGCTGATGTCTTTCAATAAATGGCAGTGTCACCCATAACCGGCAGGATTTCCACCCCACTCCTCGGGCCCCTGAACAAAAGGGGCAGGGCATTGAGCCCAGCCAGATGTGATGGTTCTCAACAGCAATTAGGTATCGGCAGTGCCTGTGCTGAAAAACTGGCATAATTGCACACTGACATGTCTGTAGGTGTAAAAACAAGTGTGTCAGCATATGCTCTTCTTGTATGGGCAACAACAGAGTGACATAAGTTGTGGAACCTGCATGTGCCTGCTTCTCTTGCAAGCAAGTGCAGAATTCCCTGTGAATTTGGTTGTTCAGTGTCATGTCCTGATATATTCGGAAAACTCTGATCTACTTTTCCGTTTAAGTGTGTGAGCACGAGTGGACCAATTTCTCTCTGGGTGTCTCCTTTTCATCTGTAAAATGAGTAGAAGGGACCTTACCCACCTTTGAGGGTAAAATGAACTGCCCAGAGCAGTGGTGGACTCTCCCTTGCTGGAAATATTCCAGACTTGGTTGGACAGGGCCCTGAATAACCTAACCTAAGGCCCTGCATTCAGCAGAAGGTTGGACCAGATGATGCTGAGTCCCTTCCAGCCTGGACTTTTCTGTGATTTGGTACACAAGTAGGATGTCAGAATAATGTGCGTATCAATAGTTGTGGCACCTCATTACAGTTCTAGGCAAGCCTTTTGTTCCAGGCAGCTGATAGATGGTGAGAGGATGACCTGCTGTCTTTAGTTACATTTACTTCCAAAATACTTGGTTGTCTGCTATGGTTTGCAATGTTTCTTGGAGTGGAAGAGCAGTAACAGAGGGAAAAGAGACACTTTCGTGCTTTATATGCCTGCGCAAATACCAGCACAGCGACTTTTTAGCTCCCGTAAGTCTTCATTCTGTGCCAGCCTTCTTCCTCTTTTCATCCTTCTCCCTCACTCTCTGCCCCCAATTCCGAGCTGGAAAAGATCTATTTTTATAGGTAGAACTTAAAGAGAAAAAGTGAAGTTGCAACATGTCTGAAAGTTCAGGAAAAGAAAGCACTAAGTTGCCAGCTCTTTTTTTCCCCTTGGGCTTCGTACCCAACCTCAGCGTTGTCTCTCAGCACAGAGCCATCCTTAAGCAGTGTACGCTAAGCCTGTAGGATGTCACTGTGGCATACCTGCCATGGCATCGGGATTCCTCATTTTTATTCTGCTTAAACAAAAAATCTCATGCTGCTATTTTGCCATTATAGAAGGATTAACCACAGTAGTTATCTTCCTTACTTGTTTCTAAACAAATACTGTGTGTTTTTCAGCCTCGAGCTGTCAAACCTTGGGCAGAATATTAACTTGTAACCACATGTAGTCAAGTCTTGCTTTTTTGAGCCTACCCCTGTTTTGGAGTAGAAGCTATACTGCTGGTGCTGATGACAAATCAAGGGGCAGAGGCACCAGAACGGATGCACATCTGTCACTAAAGGACACAAGTTCCCTTCAAAATGTTTGCATCCCAAGTCTCTGGACAGTAAAATTAGTTAGTGCTATTTCCTGTCCCTGGGGAGTCGTTACAGAGGGGTACCCAGGGAAAACACTTGTTTTACAGACCTCTAAGTGGTGATATTTTTCAAGATGCAATCCACTCAACAAGCCTTCCCGCCAGATCAGGAGGTCCTTGGTAGGCTGCCATACAGAGATGTGTGTTGGTAGTGCGGTTTCTCATACCATAATTACGTAAAGGAGCACATAGTTTTTCTTTTAATAGAAAACTGTATGTGCTGATTGTTATGTTAGCTTACTGATAAACTTACCACCAGTGCACGTTATCTATGCCTCGCTCTGGGGAGCGTCGATACATCACCTTTCTACTCGAAGAAATTTCCAGTGCTGCGTGATTGGCACTGCTGGGAATCAAAGGGAGAAGGCAACAGGCGGCAGATGATCCTTCAGAGCTGCCCTGACGAGCTGGCGTGGGGCTTGGGAGATGGCCATCTGGTTAAGTGGTGGAATGATGTGAGATAGAGGTGAGGAAATGTTGCTGCTGGAGGGAAATCACAACCAACAGCTTGGTCACAGTGTAAAGAGTAGCATTTGTAACTGGTCAGTAGCAAGGCAGTGAATGGGAGGGCAGAGAAAAGGGCAGATGAAAGGAACATGTTGTCCCCAAATAATTGCTTGCAAGCTAAAGAATTAGAAAATACAGAAAATATTTGCTTTTTGTTTTACAGTCTTCCACCAAATAGGATAAACAGATTTAGCATCTAGGGTTGAAAGAGGCTGTGGGATGTGACAAAGCAGGAGTTCTTCCTCACTGCTTGCTTAATACTTTTTCTGTTTCTGCTTTAAAGTCATTGTTTTCACCAACAACATGCATATATGCTTGCATGGGCTATAGCTTGCTGTAGGACTATGGATTCTTCTAACATGAGCTATGGATTCTTCTGTCCATCAGATGTATCTCGTTCCAGCCTTCTCTAGCCAGGGTGTCAAAACAGCCATAGTGGAATTGTCTCTGCTTTCAGTGCGTGCATGCCCAGGTATCAATGCAGTTGTGAAGACTGCACTCCAAACAAAGCCTTCACTTTCTTCAGAAGAGTCTTAAGAAGAGGAAGTCTAAGAAACTTTGGGAGAAGGTCTAAAATTCCTCCTTTCTTTCCACTCCCTGATGATTGAAAATGGCCTTCAGGTTTGGCAGAGGAGCTTCTCAAGGGAGAACTGAATTTTCCAAGTAGTGACTTAGGAAGACAGGCAGATGATATTTTTCAATAGTGCCCTTTTTGGAAGTTCCCCCCAGCCTAAGAAACAAGAAACCATGCCATGTATAAGAGGGAACTCTGCACCTTTGCTGTGGCAAGTTAGTAAATGTAGCTCCAATCCACTAGCCCTGCTAGACTTCACCTTTCTTGTATCCCTCCTTGACCTCTGTTCTAAATATTTGTTTCATCACTCCCTGTGCTTATACTTTTGTTGCTCTTAGCCCCCAAAACACAACCCAATAGTCAAGGCCAGGAAAAAGGATAAAGTGGGGACTGGAGTACTTTACCTGGAGAGCTGTGTGTTGCCCTTAGAGGACAGCATTGTCCTGGCTCACCAGAGGAGAAACCCCATCTGCCTCTGCAAATTCAGGATGACAGTCCAGGGGATGAGCTTTTCCCACAGCCATCGGGAATGGGAGAAAACGTGGTGCCTCAGGATGCAGCTGGAGATAGTTAGGGGCAGGGAGAGAGGAACATTGGAGAGTTGTGTTTGAGGACCGCTGATAAATTGAGATGTAACTGGTGTGCTTACTTCCCTGCTTGATACAGTTTTCATTACGATGAAGCAGCAGGCCACTAACTCAGGGTTAACAGGGGCTTTTTGTGGCAAGACAGAAAGTGAGAGTGTGTGGGTCTATTACAGGCTTTAATGGGGTAATTTGAAGGCAGGCAGGTTAAGACTTTGATCTACTTCTTTTCATTTTTTAATCCATTTGCGAAGTCCAT
Organism: Cariama cristata; assembly: GCF_000690535.1. Classification (NCBI taxonomy): domain Eukaryota; kingdom Metazoa; phylum Chordata; class Aves; order Cariamiformes; family Cariamidae; genus Cariama; species Cariama cristata. The sequence goes on along the minus strand of NW_009606990.1, from coordinate 16,114 downwards.
GTAAACAGAGCTGTGAAAATGGCGCGTGGTTTGGTTCTGCTATGAGTCACCTCAGCTGTGCCTCTGTCTCCGAAATGTTGGCACTGTCTGAAGGAGAGGTGTCTTCAGGAAAAAATACCATCCAGTCCCACTTCTGCAAATAATGCTCATCATCATCTGCCGTCCAGTTTTCTCTCTTGTCACTTTGTTTCATAGTCCAATATTTTACATACATTTTTAATTTAAATGTTAAACACTACTCTGGTACTTAATCGGGAGTTTCTGTACTCGTTTACGTTTAATTAATAGCTCCATTCACTGTCAGCAAGACATGTGGCGATGTTAAACCCATGCTCAGTGTAACTGGTGGCTGCATGAGAGCGAGCTGGCTTGCCGGGCTGTGGCGTGCGGGACCCGAGCCTTGCCTTTGAGTGACGTTGTGCTTTGGGAAGTCACCCGTTTCCAGCCCCTCTGGTGATAAAGCTTTAAGGAGAAGTAGAGAAAAGGGCATGCACTTGTTTGAGTTGCATGCAAGCCACTAGCCAGGTTTTACTGGGGGCTACCAGGCTTGTCTGGGTATCTTCTGCTGACCTTGTTACGGCCATCAGGACATACTTACCAAATGGACTCATTGCCAGGCAGTCACATTAACGAACAGCTAGCATTAATTTGCCGTTTGAAAATGAAGAAATCAATATGTTGATCCAGTTGGAAATCCCTTTATTCACAAAACAGTCTACCCCAAACCTCTCCACATAATTAAGGCTAAAGCTAAATTTTGTTTGGGTGAAACGTACAATCTGTCTGCTTCCTAAGCTGTGCTGAATGAAGTTCTCCCCTAATGGCACAGGGAGCAGCTGTCATGCTGTTGCTCTAATAACCATGAGACAAAATGATTAAATTTCCATCAATCATTTAGCATTATCAGAATAGGTCATTTTAATAAAATGTTATCATAGGATCAGTGCCTGGCACCTTAGAAAGGAGAGGGGCAGTGATAGAGAGTAATCTCGTGACAGCTTTTGAGTGATCCCCCTTGCAGATTAATCCATCAGTCCCTCTAAATCCACCATTTTTCATGAAGGTGCCCGATACCAGGATCTTTTGAGAGTAAAGACATTCCTGTAATCAACTCAAATGGCTTTTTAGTTTCAGCAAGAGTCCCCTTGTTCTTGCGCTATATAAGAAAATCACCAATCATTCATCTCGGGGAAAATCCTCAACGGGTTGTAAGTGGCATGGGGGACTAAGCCCTGGTTTCAGAACCCATTTCAGAGACAGAAGTTACATGTCCAGCAATGTGGATGGCTACCAAGTGGGCCTTTTGAAGACGTGAAAGGATTTCATGGGAATGTTTAAATGTACATACTTTCCAAAACCATACTTGATGCCTACCTTTGTCTTTAAGCCACTGAGTATTAAAAACCTGGCCCCTTGGCCCCCTTGGTTGAAATGTTCAGCTGTTTTCAGTGTTTTACCCACTTACCATGTCCCTTCAGAGTCATCTCCATGCATCCAAGGTGTCTTCCCGGTATCTTTCACTGCAGCGCAGTTTAATGACTACAGAATAAGCTGGACTCTAACCCTGTTTTTAAAGCCACGTAGACCTTGTCTGTTGAGGCTGTGTCATATGAGCAGGAAAATGGAGAACTCCAAAGTCCGCATGCAAATTTGTGGGTCCTTGTTGCTTCTCTTGAGCAGCCTCCTTTGGATGTCCTTCAAGGGTGGTGGCCGATGTCAAATGCTGATGGAAGATTTGTCCAGTCTTTTGGTGATGCTGAGAAAGGGTGATTATGAAAAATGAAGAAAAGCTGGAGGCTCCTTCTGTGCTTCACCTGGAAAGATGCTTAAGAAACAGATGATGCACTGGGTTTCTGTAAATCAGACTTGGCCATTGTTTTTCTTTGGAGAAAGGGTTTTTTCTTTCCTGCTTGGGAGCAGCTAAGCCGGCAAAGAAGCACACTCAAACCTTGGCAAAGGAGAAGCATTTTCAGGCAGGCTCACAGTGCAACTTATTCCTTGCTATAAGTTTGAAGCTTTTGGGTGCAAACAAATCAAAATTGCTTGTCAGTGTAAGCTGCTGTTGCGTTTGGAGGTTTGCTTGGTTGCCTTTTTTTGTTGTGTTTTTTTCCTACATGCAACAGTCTCACTGTCTCTTCTTCTTTTTCTTCTTCCTCTCCAGGCCCTCAAACTGACACGAGATGTAGAGAGAGAACCCTTTGCCAAATCTGCTGTCAGCAAGTGGACAGTGATACTGTTTACAGCTTACGACCTTTGTGAACCCTGCATTATTTTCCTAACAAAGCAGACTGTTAATAGGCCCCTTACAGGAGTGAAGATCCTCCTTTTTTTTTCTTTTTTTTTTTTTTTTTTCTTTTTCCTCTTTTTTTGGGGAATTGAACTCATTCTGAAGTATGCAAAATCTTCCTTTTCTGGGATGGCCAAGCACCTACTGTGGAGACAATGTTCAGCACCATCCTGTTGAGAACACACTGTGTAGCCTTTACAGTAGTTACTTGTCAATGAGTATGTGGTGTTTCAATATATTAATGGTTTACGGGATGTTTTAAGTTGGCTTTTCTTTTTGGAGGTTTTCCCTGTCTGCCCATGCTCCCTCCTACAACCTCCAGTTTGATTTCCTTAGATTTTTGACCATTTTTGCTTTCTCTCCCTGGGGAATCCGAAGTACTGCACACGTGCAAGGAAATGATCATAACCCAACACTGCTCAAACATCAGGGTTTTCTGAATATACAGCGTTTGTTACACCGATCAACTGGCTGAATTCCAGAGAGAGGTGATGTGTGTGGTCTGTTTGTTTGTTGGGTTGGCTTGTTTGTTTCTTACTCTTTCCTTAAAATTAATGATACACCCCTGTTTTCCATAAGCGTCAAACTGAGGTTGATTGCAAAACAAGGGAAGCCGGTGAGTTTGCCTCTTGGCTGGTGAGGACAAACTGACAGCGGGTGCTGTTGCCCGCATCTGCACCAAGGCAGGAGCCCGTTTGCTGCCCGCTGGAGCAGGCTCCCCTCCTGCCTTAGCGAGGCTGCCCGTCCTGCTGCAGCGAGCTGCTAAGAAGTTATAAATTGAGTTGCAGACAAGTTGAACGTAGCCACCTGTAAAGATGTGTTTGAAAAAACAAAAAATAAGGGAAATACACCACTTCGCAGAAAAGCTAAGCATAGAGGCTGGGCATCAGCAGGTGACTTGCAGTAGCAACGCCGGGAGTTGAGGCACAGTCATTGCAGGGTGTGTTACTGCATCAGTGATCTTTTTTTTCTTTGTTTGTTTCGGACATATCCTTGATTATTTTTTCCTTCTCATTACGTATAATCCGTTGTGACAGAAGAAACAGGACAGGGAATGGCGAGGTGACAGTATCGTACAAATGGCTTTTTGTATGAGTGTAGATTGTAACAGGGTAAGTGACCCTGAAAGACAAGGCAGTTTTATATATTTTGCTTCTAAGATTTTCTTTTGTAAAATGAATGATAATTAATAATAATAAAGAATAAAAGGTATGGTGCTGTATAGATCCTCTCTGTAATCTGGAAAGTTTGATTACTTTTTATTAGTATCTTGGGGGGGCAGGGATACAAGAAAAGAGGGGAAAACACCAATGGTACATAGGAACTCGGTATGAATTGGTTCTGAATAGGACAGTGTATACATAATTCTCCAAAACGATATGTTTTTTTTTTTTCCTTTGCATAAAAGCATTATGCATATAAATATATAAATATATTTTATTATGTACAGAAATGGATCATTATGCATGGATGTTAGGAAAACAAACTAGCATTTTAACCCAAAGTCTCAGTGCATGAGTTCCCACCGACCCGTGACCGATGCAATGTGGAGTGACTCCCTCTTGCCACTGCCACCGCATATGCACAGTCCTGCACACACACACTCACACACTCACACATACACGTGCGTACAGGCACACACACACACACACACACACACACAGAGACACACAAGCGCATTCCTGGGCCCTTCCTTGCTCCTTACTTTCCAGGTCCCTGAGGTGATATTGGTGAAACACTACTCCTAGTGTGATGCAAGTTTTGGGTTTTGTATCGTAGCCCCCATGCTGTTCTCTCATAAAGACGCACCTCTTGGTTTCTCCCCGCAGTTACGACTGTGTAGAGTCTGTGCAGTTGTGGTTATTGTAGCCCTGTAGCATATTAAGTCTGCCAAGCAGCCAAGGGTTTATCAATCGCCTTTTAAAAAAACTCTTTGTTTTTACACCGAGGTCATGTCTTTGTCAGCGTGAGGACTAGTTTATTACATTTATTGGAATTAACTGATGTTCATTGCCTATCTCTGTCAGCAGCCAGCTGCCCAGGACGCTCGTGTGGCACAGTGATCACCTGGGCTAGAGGTCACTTTGCTTATCAGAGTCCAGCTGCAGGCACCTTTTACCTGGTGGAGAGCTTTATAACCAGCCTCCTCTGAGCATGTAGCATTAGCTCTCAGCTTCCCAGTGCACCCCGAAATGCGAGCGTACACTGAAGAACTTCCCTCTGATGCTCCTCTCCCTGAGGCTCTTCCATGGCTGCTGCCCTCTAGCTGGGCTTGTAGCTGTCCCATGGTTTCGGCCACCAGCAGAGCTCACTTGATGGCTCCCCATGCCGGGGTGCAGCATTTGACCCCTGGAGAGGTGAGCCTCTGCTGAGACCTGGGCTGCCTGCCCAAAGACCACCAACCAGGTCGCTGACGACACCCATAAGACCTGAGTTCATGGTATGGCCAAGGTGACCAAAGTCCAACTTGGTTTTTTTTGGAACGGATGGAGTTCTTGTCGAAGGCGAAGGAAGGCCTCTTGACTTAAACAAAATGAGGGCAACTTCTCCTCTGCTACAGCAGCCTAACTCCCTTGGGTTCAACGGAGCTAGCTCCCCCTGGCAGAAATATGAGAGGAAACTGTGGTCTGCTCTGTTCAGAAAATGGAGAAAAACCATTTGATTTAGAGACAACCCATCAACGGCAGAGAAGTTGTTGGTTAGGTTTTTTTTTACAATAAAGCACTAATGGCTGAAAGGCTTAACCTGCCTCCCAGCAATGTCAAGGAAAGCATTTTCGTTGGCGTGGCTGGGGCACCTTGGACCCCTGTTTTGGAGAACATCCCAGCACTTGCTGAAGAGGGGTGGACTTCCTCTTCGATTTGATTTGGTTTCTGTTGCTCATTTTTGGGGCCAAGATTTTCAAACAGAAGTGCCTGGTGTCAGGCACCAAACGTTGGGGACTCCAGCATGGTCGCAGGGGGCGAGTCACTCTGCCCTCGTTGCTTCTCGAAGGAAGGAGAGGTGCCGGGTACCCCCCAACCCAGGGGAAGGTCACCACCCTCTGCGCCTGCTGAGGTGCCCAGCAAACGCCCGGCTCTCCAGAGGTGCTCAATAAATCTTGCCGAATTCTAAGGGCCACTTATTTATGTGTCAAAATACAGACTTGAATAGCTAATTTTGGGAACCTACCTTTTGAAAATTTGGCCTTTGAGTCTTTGAACATGTTTATGCCTGGAAGTTTTCCTTCTGAAACCGTGTAAAACAGATAAAAGTCCAGAATAATTATGCAGTTATCATTTAAAAACTTGGTCTAAAGAAAAGGTCTAAAAAGGTGACATTTATGCAGTTCCTAGTCACAAGTTTGGGGCTTCATTTAATAATTTTGTAAAAGAAAGTTCTATTGAGAATAATTGGATAGTTGACCACTGCTTACTTAACTCCAGAAATTTTTGTGTCACTACTTCAAAAAGTTACCTTTTAGGTCATGTATTTCTCTAAAATGATGTCATTGCTTGGCAATCTGTGTACTGTAAGTGTTTCTAGTACACAATACACCTTTGGAATTGCCAATAGATATGAAGGGGGACCAGATACATTTCGTTACTATGGGTTGGAAAAAATGGATTGTACATTTGGCTTCACATGTTTAACTTTTTTTTAAAAAAGTTGCATGATTGGAAAAAATATGTATACAGTATCTGTAAAACTGTTTTATCTGGTTTTGTTTCAAGCCATGTAAATTGGAATAATATTAAATCCACAGCCTTATCGTGCATGGCCGTCTTTACATACCGAAAGAGCTGAACAGTTTATACTTTTCATTTGGGCTATCTTGTACTTTCATTTGAAAGCAGACTTTCTCATGTTGCAGTCTTACTGAGGATTTTATATTAAAAAAAAAGAAAAAAGATGCTGCGCTGGAGGAATATACTACCTTACTACACAGAGGTTGGAAGGAAGTTTGTTTTGGAGCAAAACCTGCCCCTTTCCAAACGAAGTAGAGACGCAGTGCTTACTCCACTTGGTGTTAGTAGATATTGACTTGTGTATTCCATTTTAAATTGTAATCTAGTTTGTAAAAGAGATAGTGACGCATGTAAATAAAGCATAATTGATCTCTACATTGCACATTTGCCTTCACTCTGTTTTATTGTGTCATGGACAGACATTAAATGCAGGACCTGGAGAAGGGGTGACTTGCAAGCAGCGGGTGAAACCGGCTGGTGGGGGCTTCGGGGCTGGGAAGGGGTCCTGATCCTGCATCCACTGGAGTCTGTAAATGCATATTTACGTGGACCTCTGCACTTCAACCCTTCAGCCAAGGCAGTGTAGTTTTGGTGGTCACATAACCCCCAATGGGATCATTTACTGCTGCTAAAAAATCAGGGAGTTCACTTGATTTGTGGGGGAGGGAGGGGGTTCCCCAGGGATGGCAGCTGCACCCTGCAGCTGCAGCCCAGCTCGCCCATCCTGGGCAACAACCAGCCCAACTGCAATTTGATCGGGAGAAGAGTTACACTCCCGCCCCATGGGCTTGGCTGGGTTTCAAGCTGTCTTTGAAAAATGCCTGGAGTACTTGAAACTACTGGGTTGGGATTTGGGTAAGAAAACCAGCAGCCTGACTCAGCAGAAAGTTATATGGAGGGCTCTGGCCAAGGCACAGGAGAGCGTGCTCAGAAACATGAGACGTGTCGACAGAAAACTCTTCTCCCACCCTGAGGGGAAGCCACAGATGTTTATGGCTTTTTGGGAGCAAATGGTATTTTCAAGAAAGAGGAGCCTTTTTGAGCGTCAGGGAGGGGTTTCCCATCACTCTGGGGGAGCAACCACTGTGTCGTCCGTGCAAAGTCCACCGAAGCGTTGAACTGAAGTAGTGTAATGTAAAGAGTGGCTTGGGGATACCCCTTGTTAACATAGCAAGAGCTATTCAGGCTTTGTCCTAACTAGAGATAGCCTGAAATACTACAAGATCCAGTCAGAAAATAGCCTTTGACCAGGACAAAGTGTGTGTTGGCCTTCCCAGGGTGAGAGCATGCTTATTCCGCAGCAATTGCAGCTTCCCCTTGGAAATGGAGCTGTTTTGCTTGCTATTTCTGAAGGCTCCGGCAGGGAAGGACCCACGTCCTGCACCTCACTGGCATCACCCCGCTGGTATTTAGGACAAGTAGCCCAGTGAAATGCCAGGTGGAAGGGCCTCAACTTTGACTTGAATTTAGGCAGGGGCAGCAGCACCGATGATGAGCTGATTCAAATCCTGTGCGAGTTTTGTGCTGAACCTACTTGGTTGTGTTGTGCAATGCCTCAACTGTGACCTTCAGCTCACTCGGCCTTGGAATACATCGTTCTTATCAGAGTACTTTCAAAATAAGTCCAAACATTTTAAACTTCTCTGAGTTGTCCCAGAAGACAAGAGGCTTTTCGAGCTGCTGACACCAAGACTGGTGAGACAACCGAGAGCTATTTTGGGAGCTCCCCACCACATATGCTGAGTTCAACCAGACCAGGGAAAACAGTGGTTTACAGCTCTTGTTTGGCTACTGCTGCCAAAGAAGTTAGGGGTGCTTTCAAGAAGACTGAGATAAACGAATCTGGGAGGCTACCTCTTTTTCTGGTGGAGCCATCATGCCTGGTATCTCCCTGTTCAAAAGAAGGATTTCTTGGGTGAAGTGCAGCCCAAGCCAGATAGAGTAGATGATACCACTCTCGCTGGTGCACAGATTCATCCCGCTGCCAGCGACTTCTGCAGTGTCTCATTGCTTCTCTGTTTGCCCAACCCAGCCCACAGAGGTTTTTTCCCACTGGCTGTGCCTGTGGAATTTTTTAAAATGAAAATAATTCCGTGATGTAAACACAAAACACAGAAAATTCCATTAGAACAAAACAAAAAAAATGAAGCTTTTTTTTTTTTAACTGCTGTTTAAATCTTCAGAAAACTTTGGAATTGTCTGACAAAATTCAGAAACTCCAGTTTGGAATTTTTATTTTTGCACTTGGATTTTCTTCATGCCAATGACACCAGCAGTTTTGCATGTGCCACAACATTTACTTATTAGAACAAAGTGTCTCCTGCTTTTATTGTTTGATGCTTTGATGGCATACCAAGGAACTGATTTAACCTGGAAAATGAGATAAAATGTAAGATGTCGACCTCTTACCAGGTACGGCTCCTCAAAGGGACATGAGCACACCACTTCAGAGCAAACCACTACAGCCAAAGGAATGGGAAAAAAATGAATGTCCTGCTCTTTTTAAAAGTGTCTCTCTTTGTTCATGCCCTGCCAAGTCTTTCTATGAGAAACAGATATTGTGAAGTAGCTTCGTGCAGCCTGGAACAGCCATCTACAGAGTTGGCCGCGGGGCCTGCTCTCTGGCAGCGCTGGCACTTGTGACCTGTAATACTTACCTGGGCCGTCATCTGCAAAATAAAGTTGAAAAGCTCTTATTGTCTCTATTTCAGTGAGTCAAGAAACTGCTAACTTTTCTTCTTGAAGGATAATGGAATTTGAGCATTTTATGCTGATGACGTCATCCATAAACTCACAAAAGTCTTATCTGTTTCTTTTCCACTGTAATTGACAGTTCTCTGTAGATGCATGTTCAGCATTTCAAGACTAACTTAAAGGTCAAATTTATCATACAGGCAAATTGGTTGAGCTCATGGTTGAGGAAAGACCATCTAAAGGTGACTTGTCTAACATATCTGTACACACACACACACAAAACCAGAACCCACACACTTCTTTTTTGGTCTAACCTTGTCTCAGGCATCACCTGTGTGCCAAGAGTCTCAGGACGAAGCTGTACTAGAAATGTTACAGGTGAGTTGAATTTGGCGCCTGAAATATAAGATCATAATAAGGGTCTGAACAAAGGAGATGTACTCAGAAATGGATTCAGCAGAGTTTCATTCTTCTGACCCTTCTTATCTAAAATCTTAATTACACCAAACTGCTGAAGTACTTCCTTTGAGTTTAAGCAGTTACTCCCCAATTTTGTGTGTCCAAGCACGGGTCTGTGCCGCACCAGAGAAAGTGCACACGTCTGTGTTCAGCACAGGCGCTGCAACAGCTGATAATGGTACCTGAAACAAACCCTGGGGACCCTCATACCCCACAAATGGGACAATCATCTGCAAATGATGGCCTGTAACACGACACACCCTGGGCATGTGCTAAGCCTTGCTCAGAGCACAGCTCCCAGTGGAAGTACTGCACTTGCTCAGCTTCTTCACACAAAATTAATGTATAAAACTCAAAGTATGATAAAACTTTAGGCACAAGTGAAGGTGTGAACTGAGCAGGAGAGGTGGCTAACTTCCCCAATTGAAATCAGTGTCTTCAGCAGCATCCTCTCCGCCTTGTTTGATAGGGCAGTACAGGATGCAGACTCTCCTGTTGGGAAAGGGTGATCACCTAAAAGTACTTTTCCCCTGCGGATTTCTCTGGTGTGTCCCACAGACCTTTTGGCCAAGTACCAGTTTTCAGCATCTCCACCCTCCTGCAGGCAGAACCAGGGCGGTGGCCTCATAACAGGAATTTGGAGACAGAAACTTGCTTTTCATCAAGACACTCAAACAACTATCAGCTCTCGCATGTGCATTTCCAAAGCAGGACCCACACACTATCTCCTCTCCCAACTGTCCCATCCTCCTCCTGTGAGCCTAATCTTGTGCCATACTTGTCCCCCTGGTCCCCATGCCGCCTGCCCCACCCAAGTCTTGGCTGGATGCCCATGGCCATGGGGCCCTGGAAACCAAAAAGTTGGCGGAAACCTCTGACTGCTGGTGTGTCAGCTAGCCCAGCCACTGGCGGGCACGTGCCCCACACCCTAAGCAAGGCCGTCATGCGGAACGAGGAATGCCACCACAAGGAACTGGGAGGGAAAAATTGAGCGGATGAAACTGAATAGGGAAAGGCACACAGCAGCAGCACTGGAAAAAAGGTGCTGTGGGCAGTAATGAGCTAGAAGCCGTCTGAGGTCTTGCTGCGGTGTTGTGGCACTGGGGAAGCCCTGGATGCTGGAGCCAGCCTGAAGAAGGGCAGTAAGACTGAGCAGAGTCAGCAAGAACAGGGACCTATGGGAGAAGGCTGATTTTATTTGTTAGAACAGGTTGAAAGGGTTAGAAATAGGAGATTACTTAAACCCTTCCTTCCCTCTAAGGAGAGGACATAGCTGTATTTCATCTGCAGCAAATGTAAGTTATGTTCTCTTAGCTATGAGGGTAATTTAACACATTTCCTAGAGGTGTGGACTCTTCTTCATTAAGGGTGTTTTTGGGAGCAAAATGTTTGCCTGGATTTTCCTTGGCGCTGCCTCAGAGCAGGAGGATCATCTCCTGAGGTCCCTTCTAACCTCATGCTCCTATGACTTGCCTTAAAGAGTTAAAACAGCTTTCAAAACAAAACAAAAGACACAGAGGTTTCTCCCCTTTCCTACCTGAGGCACAGTTCTCTATGTACAGTAGCAAATTGTTATCTTTTCTCCCAGTTTGAATGTAACAGGTATTGAGTAATGTCATCCTGATGTGTTGACGGATGAGCCAGGCTGTGCCCCAGACCCCGGAGAGGTATTGATGTAGCACAACTGCCTGCTCAAAGTCTGGTGTTTGGTTTCCTTCTGCTCGCTAGTATCCCCCTTTGGCCCAGGAGAAGCTGCATGTTGTCCCAATTCATTCTCCAGACACGTCTCACTGCAAACAGAAGTTGCTTGCTCCTGTCCTGGTGAGACTCAATGCTCTGAGAAGATGCCCTGCCCCATAGGTTTTCTTTTCCTGGTGAAAACCAGTGCAAAAAGTGCTCTTCTTGGGGCACCACATGCTCTGGCATATGTGGACTCCTCTGGTGGCTGGATGCCTGCAAATCTGAAGGACCAGAAGCATAAAGACAGGTGAAAAGGCAAGATATTCGTGCA
>NW_009606990.1:4502-4904 GCF_000690535.1 Cariama cristata | reverse complement strand
TCAGGTTTGTTTCAGAGGTGGCTGGCTTCCCCAGCTGAGAGTACATGTTGGCCCTCCCAGCAGGGACAATGGGCTAGACCAGGAGGAGATGCAAGCAGCAAAGCCCCACTGACCATGAGCAGCAGGGCTAGCATGGGCAGAGATGCAGGAGGCACTTGCTTATCAGAAAACCCAGATGCTTGAGAAAGATGCAGCCTGAAACCATTTGGGGTGTCCCTGTCACTGCTGCCAGACCACCAAGGCTGGTGTCTGAGAGGGCATCCCTCTGGGTCAGGAGAAGCCAGACAGCCCGTGCCAGCAACCATGGGCAAAGCTCAGGCACCCAAGCCAGCGCGTGATGGGCTGTGCCAGAGGACAGCAGGGATGGTCATGGAGGGATCAGCCTCCTCTCCTGCTGGCAAA
>NW_009606990.1:0-4460 GCF_000690535.1 Cariama cristata | reverse complement strand
TCAGCAGTAATCCCCACAACAGGGTCCCGGCATAGTCAGCCAGTAACTTGTACCAGACTTGGGCTCCCAGACAGAAAAAACAAATCATTGCCCGTTCAATGTTTACATTGGATGTTTATTTTACAGTTCATTTCACAATCCATTTCTCTTTTCCCTTTGCCATGAGTTGATTTACAGTGCTGCAGATCCTATCTGCCTGCCCTGTCCAGAGCACAGACTTGGAGAAAAACCTGCCAGGGGTCTCTCCTTGTCATTTGTTACAGAATAAGTTTAACCAACCTAACCTTTTAATTATACTCTGTTCTTCTAAATATACTCTTTTGTCTGAATAACTTCACTTAGCATTAGTTATCAGGAGATGGAATTCCAGGTCACACATCATAAACTCATCCTGACCTGGTTGCTTGGCTATGGGGGGGGGTGTGTGTGTGTGGTGTGTCTGGAAGAAGATAACGAGGAAACTTTGTCAGCAGAAGATGCAAACCACCGAGATAAGGACAACAAACAGTGCGTCAGGAGTTCAGAGGCGGAGACCCAAAGAGAAACAGCTGAGCCCCCAGACCACAAATTACCATTGGACCAAGAGGAGCGTGGACAGTGCATGAAGAGACTGAGCATTGGACCAAAAGGTGCGTGAAGGGCGCATGGAGAGGGGGTGCATAGAGTGTAAGGGTTTAAAAACCTAGGTTTTCTTTGTTTCGGGGTCCCTCCCCAGAGGGATCCAGCTTGAGCTGTCATTCTGCTGTACCATCCAAATAAATTAATTATTTTTCTCAGATCGGACGTCTGAGACTCTGCTGCAGGAAACCTAGGGTAAAGAGATTTATTTAACATCGTTGCTGCTGTTTTGTCTACAACTGCCCTTACCTAAACTAGAGCAGTTTCTGCCAAATAGCAATAAATTAGTTTCTTGCTCCCTTGTACTTGCATTGGTGTTGTCACTGAAGAAAAGTAGAGCAAAGAGGCATGGTGCAAAGGGCTGCCCTGAGCTTCCCTCTGCCTGACTTCTTCCCTGTCTGGACTGGTGGGGTATTGAGGACTCCTGGCACGCCATGGGACTGCAGTCCCTGCGCCCCAACCGCTGTGCGCCCCTGATGACGAGGTGCCATACCCGGCCACAGGACAAGACCCCGGGCTGTTGGGATGGTTGGTGACCACAGGAGATGACTGATCCCTGCCTGCCCTGTGCCATAAGGGACTGTCAGGGGCTGCTGGGATTAACTGGGATTACTTGCTCCATGGTATATTTAAATTTTGATTTTTATGCTGCTATATCTTAGCGGCATTTGGGGACGTGGTTTAGCTTTACTGGTTTAATCAAGACCGTTCCTCCACAGTTGAACATGCAGAAAAGATGCGCTGCATTTTACTGAGAAAATAGGAGACCTGATCTGAAGATCTGTTGGGAAATCCCTGAGTAAAACTTGGCCTTCCTTGCTGACTGCATGTTTTGGAGAAGGACAAGGATTCACTACTTCCTTGTACAGGGCCAGGTGCTCCCCATGAATAACTGGACCCAACCTAAAAGCAGAAGGAAGTGTATTTAAAAAAACAGAGGTGTGGTAATGACACTATTGTACTTTATGTGCGTTGTGTAATCCATGATGTGTGCGTGGCTCCTGAAAACCCTGCTCGTCAGTCATGGCCAAATCACTCCTTGAAAACAATGATAAAATCCTACTAAGTTGATGGGCTAGAGGGGTTTGTTCCTTTTCCCCAGGGAAATGATACTCACCACAAGCAAATGCATATTTTTGTGGACTGACTGCTCATGACAGACATGGTGGCTTGTATACATCCAAGCCAAAAGTTTTGAAAGAAGTTTTCTTTTCCAGTTGTCTTTATCACTGCTAATTGCTCTGGTGATGATGATGTGAACAGATGGTAAGAAACAAAACAGTTTCACATAGAGGGCACTGAGAACCTATGATTACCTAAATTAGTTATTAATAAAATAATAAGTGTCTCCTCACAAACTTGTTTAGCAATTTACACTTTTCAAATTGCAGTTGTACCAAGTCAGGGATTTAATGTTAAGAAATTACTTTCGTGTTCAACTTAATGCAAACTAGAGTCTAGGAGAAGGAAATCAATTTGGCAATACATGTTTTTGAGCTCTAGCTCACTGGTCCAAATTTAGCCCATTCCTACACTGGTAAAAGTGCCTAAAGGCAATATGAAAATACGTGCTTTTTCCTCCTTGCCTACAAAAAGAATATGTACTTTTATTAAACCATGGAATGATTCTTTCTTATCTGTAATACTTCTGCAAGCATTGAAGAATGATGTTGGAAATGGAGAAATGAAATGGTCAGGGAAGTATGAACTTCTCTGCCTTTTGTGCACATGAGGATTAAATACTTAAAAGGAAGATCTGCTACGTTTCACCATTTTATAAGTCAATAACGCCTCCAAACAGTACATTAAAGAATAATAATCCAACACTGTGAGTATAAAAGTTGACCCTAGATTAGCCAAAATTGTAGTTGATAAGCCCCAATAAAACCTAAATCATTTGCATCAATACTGTGAGGCTAGGGTAGGGTTTGGAGGTTTCTTTTCCTCTAATTGAAACTGTGCATTTTAGGAAAGGCAGCAAGGCTAACACTGCTTGGCAACCTGGTGTGGAGACATTCCTAAAAACTTGTAAGAAAGTCAAAGGTAGAACTGAAAAACTGAGGGATGGCAGCACTAGCAAGGGCAAAGACAATTTCTGCAGGATGATCAGGAAATGCATTTTGTAAGAGAGAAACCGTCTCCCTGGATAATTTTCATAGCTAGCAACCATGCCTTGCAGTTTCTGCCTTGCAACAGAAGTTGTATGCAGAGATTTTATCTCCTTACTTGACCCGTCCACCCTGCGAGAGGGACATGAATCCTCAGGGGGAAAACCCAGCCCCTGGGGACTCCTCCTGACACCTCCTTGCCCACCTCTTGTCCCGCACAGGCCATGATTGATGGGGCTGCAGAAGCGGGGTGGCTGCTACGGGTGAGACAGGGTAACCACAGAAATGGCAGCAGGACTTGCCTGGGCTGGAGTCCCCCAGGCATGGATCAGTGGTGGGTCCTCCCAAGGTTTGCTCCTGAGCTCAGCTGGGCACTCTGCCATTGCAGAGGTGCCGTGGGTTCCCTGACATTGCAGAGGTGCTGGGTGTACTCTGACATCGCAGAGATGCCAAAGGTGCCCTGGCTTTGCAGAGGTGCCATGGGTGTCCCAAAAACCACCCATAACCTCGCGTGCCCCGTGTAAATTCTGCCCAAGAGGTTTTTGCAGAACACAGGCTTCCTCCTTTCAAGTCTGCCTTCATGTGGAGCAAAAGTGGAGAGGCCATCCCCCTCACCTCCTGCCAGCCTTGCCTGACTGACCAAACTCAAAATCCCAAGGGAAAAGATTTCACTGGTGTTTTGCAATATCCTTCCTCTGTCTGTTTTTGCTGACCCTGTTTCTCAGTCTGTTGGCTAAGATCAAGCATAGTATCTCAAGGACATCCTGGTCCCATCCTCTTCTGTTCCTCAGGGGGGGAACCAGGGGAGATGCAAACAGTTTTGAAAACACTTGTTTACATTATTTTGTAATTTCTTGGGCATCTTAAATGAAGTACAGCAACTCATGAACTGAAAATAACTTGAGGAAAGCAGTAAGTAAAGGGATTGTCAATATATGCAGTGAGGACCAAAACATGGCAAACATAACTCTACTGAGAAGAATGGCGATATAGCTGCTGGGGTTTGGGTTTCTCTTGTAAGTCAAATTTAGTGCCCAAAGAGGATGTCCAGCTCCCAGTTCCTGAACAGTTTGACTCCTGAAGCCCTGCTCCTTGCAGTAGGCTCTTTAGGTTTGGGTGTCTGTAGTTTTTTGCTACAAAAATTATGGCAGTTCATGAGTAATGGTTTGCCAGCGCTTTATTCCGTCACATCTCCCGAGAATGCAGTATAGGATTAAGGCAAATCTATGATATCTCTTTGGAGCAGTTTGTGCTTAGCAGTGCAATACGTGTAATACTTATATAGGTAAACCTTCCCTTAGACGTACATGCCAGACATAGGGCATGAGCACAGGGCTCTACTGTCCTCGCCATAGGAGCAGCTGCGTCCCAGCGAAGGGCACTAGATCGGCAGCTCAGGGATCTGCCATGGGGCGGGCCGTGACAGCTATGGACCACGGGCACGCAGACCAGATGTAACGGAGCAAACTGCTGGCATAAAAGAGCTCCTGCTCTTTATTCAGCATCCAGAAATGGCCTTTGATATCGGGAAGGGACAGATCAGAGATCTGTGGAGTGCTACTTTTTCTTGCTGATTGCAGGGGACTGCGTTAACAGGGCTGCTGAATGTTGGTAAGGGCTGCTACAGTGAGAGAAGCCAATCGATATGATAAGGGATGTATTTTTGTGTCACTTTTCGAGCCATTTAATAGCATTGGGTGGGGCTGGGGTGATGTCCTGGTTTGGCTGAAACAG
>NW_009606989.1:0-1106 GCF_000690535.1 Cariama cristata | reverse complement strand
CGGAGGCACCCGTGACGTGGGGCCACCCCACGCGCTCCTCCTGACCCGGTTTCTCACGCTGTCACGGCAGTCTGGGACACGGCTGCGCCCGGTGCCCGGTCCCTGCGGGCCCGATCCTCCCGCAGCTCCTCTGGGGGGGTGAGGGGGCCCCAAGGGCAGCGGGGCAGACCCCGCAACACTTACCCCCAGGTACGTGGGGGGGACCACTGGTCAAAGGCGCGGGTTCCAGTTGGATCCGATGGTAAAACTAATGGAGGAGAGAAAGACCGAGTCTTTTAGAAAAGATGGAGATCACAAATTAAACCCCGGTATTCCTGTGCTGAGGTGCTGGGGAGAGGAGAATTTGAGAAATGGCAATACATGAAAAACTGCGATCAAATGAGCAATGGCATCGAAAGGAGAAAAAAATATGTCACTATGTAGGAATCTGAGAGACACTTGAAATTACATAATTCTTCCAAAAGTGACACTGGTGTCCCAGAAAGGCACTGGGCTCAGTGGTGGCACTGGGACGCATCTGCCTCGGGCACGAGCAGAAATATCCCAGCGGCTCCGTGAATAGTGAGGATCCATATTTAGATGCTCTGAAATCAAGGTGCTCTCAGCCTCCAGCCAAAAGGATTTTTGCCTCAAAACACCAGGATTTGGTGGAAGAGTTTCCCTGCTGCCACCAAGGCTCGGAGCAGCTTTTGCTGCCCATGGGAGGAGCGGGGAGGGCAGGAGCCCATCGGCCTTCCCTGTGCCGGGCTGGGACACGGGGAGAGAGAACCAGGGTGGAGATACTGGCCCAGAGCGATACATCACCAGTCCGGACTGGTCCGTGTGCTGGGATGGCCCCGTGCCCACTGGAGAGGATGCAGACCACTGTTCTGCCATCCCAGACCTGTGCTGGGGTGCAGGCAGCAGCCTGCCCACTCCTGGGGTGCCACTGAGCCCCCCCCATTACCGATGAATCAGTCTTCAGCAGCTCATCGTGGAGCCTTCGAGCCTTCCGTGAGGAGGAGGAAGAAATCGCCAAGATGAATCATCCCCACGTTCCCTGGGAGCTGGGGGGCGGCGAGTTCAGGGGGTGGCTGCCAGCGAAGGCAGGAGCTGGGTGGGGGGAG
>NW_009606988.1:574-778 GCF_000690535.1 Cariama cristata | reverse complement strand
CTACAAGAAAGCTGAGGAGGGATTTTTTTACAAAGGAATGGAGTGATAGGACAGTCAGCAAGGACTTTAAACTGAAAGAGGGAAGATTTAGACTAGATATAAGGAAGAAATACTTTACTATGAAGGTGGTGAGGCACAGGTTGCCCAGAGAAGCTGTGAATGTCCCATCCCTGGAAGTGTTCAAGGTCAGGTTAAATGAACCTT
>NW_009606988.1:0-278 GCF_000690535.1 Cariama cristata | reverse complement strand
TCCTGCCATAACAAAACAGATTCCCTCACACCACCTCACTGGAATAATCCTGCAAAGGAACCATTTTTCCCTGCCATGTAGCAGAGAACCAAAGGATTTGCTGGACATGAGAAAAGCATCCCTTGGAAGATCTTAGTAAGTCTCAAGTTTGGGCCAAGGCATAGTCATGGAAGCAAAATTGTCTTTGCAGTGACTTGGTCCTGGGAGACTCATCAGTGCCTCTGTGGGTGCTTCCCTCTTTTTGGAGTTAGCAAAACTAGCCTGTAAATACCAAGAAG
>NW_009606987.1:14849-30723 GCF_000690535.1 Cariama cristata | reverse complement strand
TATATTTTATATATTTATATGTGTATATATATGTGTGCGTGTGTGATGACTGACAAATTAGATACTTCAGGGGAAATATATATATAGGAAGACTAGAAAAGTTGCTGTTCGTCTAAAACCTTCACATCAAACTACAACTAAAGAAAAAAAATCCCCCTGGGATTTTAGCAACTAAGAGTGGACAGACTTAATACAGGGGCTATCCATTAATAAATAATCTACCCAATGGATAAACCTTGCAGGATTTTCTTTTTGTGAATTCTCAGCGGACTTCAGATTTCTATCAGCAGACATCCAATTTACATGTGAATCATGATTTCATCATATCATATCCTGTCATTCCACTAGGAATAATTTCCTGTCATTCCACTGTGAATCATTTCAGGAAAGTACAGATGACTTAATAATTTACAATTAAATAGTTCGTGTCATACTGGAGCAAACCATGCAAAAAGAATCAGTATATTTGCCACACAAATGCAAATACCTCTGGGAGATGCAGGGTGGAGCAGAAAAGAAAGGAAAGTAAGAAGAAAAGAAGAAGAAAATGCTATAATTTAATGATGGACAGCAGAATAGCGGCATGTAGCAGGGCTGTTGAAAAGGACCCTGATTTTAATAGAAGTCAAAAAGATAGCATATAAATGAGGATGTTAAGTAGATTGAAGAGAAGGTAGCCCAAATATCACTTTATTGGGAAGGGTGATGTAAACCTTTCTTGTTCTGCTGAACACAGGAGAACACTTAAATTCCTCAAGGGACGAGCTATAGGCCTGAGATTACACTTGCCTCCTCACTGAACAATTTACTAAATGAATGTCACTTGTCTTCCCTCCATCCCTGTCTTCTCCATCTCGCCACTCCCATCCTTGAAATATTTTTTTGAATAGGCTTTGATTTTCAACATTTTGTTAGAAGTTCAACATTATTTGTCAGCAACTTTGAGCAGTTCTACATATGGATTTGTGCTAATCTATTCACTTTGGCTGTGCCTTTTATCTTATTTGTGATGTGTGGCCAGCTCCACTGTATTCCCATTCGACTGGAGGAGGAGAGAGAGGAAACATATTCTTGTCTTAGGTATGCTACCATTACTTCTAATTTCTGGATGGGATTCATCTTCCTCAACTTTAGAGAGTTACAATACAGACATCTTCATCTGAGATACTCACCATTGACTCTATTTATGGTCTATGAAAAGAAATAAGTGCTTTAAAGCAGTACTGTTCTGTCCTATTTTAAGCTGTCTAATTCAATATGAGATTAATTTGACTCTAAAACTGCCTATTTCTTTCTATAATCTTTAAAAAGAACCTATGATAACAGCTCATATGGAAACATCTACAAGTTAGATGTTCAAAATTAGATGTAATTAATGCTACACTTCAAGTCAGCTTATTTTGGTAATCCAGATAATGGAACAGATGCTGAAAAGGGTTTTTGAACACAAAGATGAATATACCTCTCCAAAGCAATGTAAACAGACAAGAGGTGACTTTCTAACTGAGTTGAAATAAAATCACTTACCTACTAGACAAACACCATTTGGGAAAACATTCTACCAGGGTGAGTCATCATGAAGAAGGTCAAAACTTAGAACACAAAGTCAGAGGAGGACAGATAGAAAAAATTAGTCCTTTGATGGCATGTAACAGTCGGGGTAAATTAATTCCTTTCATTGCATTAATTTACTTAAATAAGACAAGGGCAAGGCAAAATGTGTCATACATGTCTGCAACCATACTTAAACTTATTCTTTAAATAAGCATGAAGTGAAAAAGGAGAAATAATGAAGAGTCAATGAAAAATGCAGGTTTCACTATAATAAACTTTATTGTAAATTTTGTTTCCGGCTTCTAAGGAAACTTGAGCAATTCTGTGCATAAATTCACAACCAATTTTACGAGCAGAAATCATATGAAAAAGTGATGTCTGGCTAGATACTTTTCTGAAAGCAGGGTACATTGGATAGTGGAAAGGTAAATTAACTTCCAGTTTACTCCATGCAATGCTTGAAAATGGTCAAACAAGTTACATCAATAAAAGACCTCACATATTCAGTGGAATTTATCTCAAAGATCACACACTAATCAACAAATAGCTATTAATTCTCATTACAGCACCCTGAGACAAAATTGATAAAAGTTGTTTAATCTGTGGGTGGACTCACAGACCAGAACAAAATAAATAAAAAAAAAATAAAACCCCTGGACCTCATGGTTGCATTTCAGAGGAGTACATACAGTGAATCCAAGTTACATTCTGTAAGTCCTTCATCTAGCCTCCCTCCAGAGAATGAGATTGAAAAAGTAAAGATAGAATCTGTCTTTACAACAGTAACTCCATGGTTATAGCAGCCCTCCAGGACTGGGAAAGCTATGTTCAATTCCTCACTGCAGGAATTTAGTCTCTTTTCCCTCCTTACGTCTGATAAATCTTGAAAACTTTTTGTGCTAAAAGACAAAGTTTCAACAGGGCACCAAGAAAGTGCTCCTGCCCTCCTCAGTTCATAGTAGGAAAGTATCCTATCCACTATGTTACAAGTGAGATTAGGGTAGAAGCATTCTCTGCTCTACAATACTTGTAATTTTGTAGGAAGGCATGAAAGATTAAGTAATTGGATCCAAGAAAAAAGAATAAAACTGAATGGGTGGGTATGTCCTAGGATGTCCAGCTACAAATGGACTCTAGTGCTCTAGTGCTTGCTCTTGATTCTCTATCTCAATCAGCTGACAAAAATTTCAAGTTTATCCTATTTGTTAGCAGGCTCACCCAGGAAGCTGGAGATGACATTTCAATCATTATAAAAGAAAGAGGATATTAAAATTGGGCCACCCACTTTTTAAGGCTTGCTCTAATCACCAAACTCTCATATGAATGTCAAAAAAGACACCTAATTCCTCTGGGGGAAAAAAAAGTCATAAATAAATATGTTCCAGAGACATTTGGGACTGTAACCGTGATGTGTTACGGTACATCCCAGAGACTGAGCAAAGCGTCTAAGATTCAGAAAAGGATAAGATCTGGAATATATATTCTTGTCTTTCATGCTTCTTACAAGGTAGTTCTCAACCAGGCGTGTTGGATGCTTTTGATATGATACTGATCCACATGCACTGTGCAGGGAGCCCAGGTGCCTGACAAATGATTGTAGCTTTTATTGTTGTTATAGGATCTACCTACAAGATCTACAGGTTCTTTGATGCATCTTGCCTTTGCAGTGATGAGGCCCTACTGCCAAAGCACCTCCCCCATTCCCGTGTATACATTTTTTTGCCACACACTGAAGGAATTGATACAATCTGTATTTGTAAATGCAAATCTGAGGTACAGAGATATAGGAACTAATTTGTCCAACGTGACAAAAGGAGATGTATTAGAGACTTCTGCCTCAGGTTCCCAACCGTTTCTGTCTTTTCTGTGATATGGGATCTCTTTTTGATGTATCTGTATTGCTAAGCATTATTCTCAACATCTCTAGCTAGAATACTTATTCATTACCACCACATGTTACACACAGGCTGGATAATTGAATTTCCTTCTCTTGGCAAAACCTTGGACATATTGTTTGTCTTAGAAAATATATATAGTATTAATTATTAGTAGTATTTCATGTCACTGTTCATTTCCTCATTACGGGGTGAAATACTGAAGTGCATGTAGCGACATTAATTTTCATTAATGATGCCAATTAACAAGTGGTTATAAACTTTTAATAATATTGGAACATTATAAATCCTTACTGGGGTATTTTCACCAATTTTTATCAGCCACATAATCAGCTAAATAACTGAATTCTTCTGCTGTAAATTTGTCACTTCTATCACAAGTTCGTTAAACAGTGTTTAGGGTCTTAGGTAATTTTCTCCAAAACCATAGAATTAATTACAACCTCAGCCCCTCCCATTTGCCCTGAACTGTATACGAGGCAGAAAATCCTGCCTCAAGCAACCCAGAAGGCAACCCTACCTGTAAGGCTGTTTTTCATCTCATCTCAATTTAGCTGGCTGCTTGTTAGGCATCTGACCAGTTTTACATCTAGGTTCTCTTCATAACCATGCAGAGATGAGCAGCTCTAACTGGGTTCTTTGTTAATACCTGACTCAGAATTAGGTGATCCATATTTGGGTAAACTGGAGATATTTGGGAAGGGGAGAGTAAATGAAAAGCTTTGGTTTTATTTCCTTTTGCAAGGCAGGAAGTGATGGGAACATTTTATCTGCTGAACACCCAAAATACCCTTGGGTAAAATAAAATTTTACAGTGACCTCAAATGTGGTGAATTGTTTCACTTTTTGCATTTTTGTCTGTATATTTGTTTCCTGATACAGACACCACCCCCCCGGCAAAAAAAAAAAAAAAAAAAAGAAAAAGACATTCTGAAACCAAGACCTGAGATACTCTGGGTGGGATTATGCAGCCTAACCTTGGGTGTCTTCTGTCTTTTTACATGCTCTGGGCTTGCCCACCCAAGCTCCAGCTGTCACTTTGCAAAAGTGCAGGTCTTCAGTGACTCCTGAGTTGCATCTTTCAGGCCCACATACACATGTCAGACACTCCAAAATATTTAAATGGATTTAGACATCTGTGTTCAGGTATCTAAATTGTTGTGACGAAATAAAACATTTCAGCTGTCTCAATAAAAGAAAATACTGTGGATTTCTTCAAGAATTCTGATTTTACACTCAGACTTTTGTTTTCAGCTGATCCAAATATGCCTTTTTTGGAGGGGTTGGTGAGGAGTTTATCCCTGAGGTTTCAGCTAGCTCCAGCTGTGAGAACAACGGATTCTCTTGGAATGCCTCGTTTCAGGTGTCTCGGTCTAAAAGGTATACTACTATCCAAAAGTAAGTGACAGGATAGATACAGAATTTACCAGACTGATGACACACAGGAGCGCATATTGGAAAATTGCTAAAGTCTCTTTAAACCTTAACATCTAGTAACCACAATAATTTTTACAATGCTTTTCTGTAAAAACCAAACCCAGCAACCAAACCTCATCAGATAAAATCCCAGAGGGATCAGAATAAAAGCAGTTATAGAAATCAAGAAAAAGATTCATCTCTAGAAAGCAAGTGAGACCAGAACTGGTGTTCAACAAACGCAGAAGACAGCTCTGTTGTATCTAACAAGCACGGAGGCAGTAGGTTAGTAAGTCACGTCAGAATAAGTATGGAGAGACTTCTGGAAACTTGCATTACATGATGGATGTTGCCTAAAACTTCTCACATAACATTACCATACTCATGTGAATATGTTATAGACTAATCCTCTCACCACAGAAGGAGCACAAAGACATAATTTTACCATTATTTTTAGACATGACCACATTTTGTCCATTAACTAGGTTTCCTGTTTTCCACACAGTCCCCTCCCATGTCATCCCCACATGCAGGTTTTGCATCCTGCCACCTTCAACCGAAAAAGCTAATACTCAAAATTATTCTACTATTTACATTGTTTTACATTCACTCAGTCCATCCATTTAACACCTGTAATATGCTTTCACCCTGTGGCACTGTAGCATCCTTGTTTGTTAACAGAACAGATATCAGCTTCCGAATGCCCCTGGCTCAGCAAAGAGAAATGGAGCTATCACAATTAGCATGAATCAGTGCATCCAGCACTGTTCCATGTGCCTCATTTTAACCCAACAGTAATTTTAATAATAGAGTTCTGTCTGCCTAGAGCAATTGGAGACATCCCTGAGTTAGAGCCAATCAAGCTGATGTATCCACTCAGATGAGTGAAAAGCCATGCGCAAGTACTCATTTGTGCCCCTAAAGCAGGGAAGCCTCATTAGTAAAGGTTTCCATCAGATGGAAGGACTCACCGATGTAACCACAGTGTGTCTGACTCCAAAGGTTGCTCTGCCCATACTGTCAAGTAGAGTGACCGCTCTGTGGGGTTCCCTTAAAAACTGCACATTTGTGGTTACATTTGTGATTAGTTATTAATTTTTCTGAACACGTCTTGCAGAAACAAAGGTTTTAAGTGAGGTACTAGATAGGGAGCTTGGTCACTCTTGCCATGGGCAGTGGAGAGAGAGAGAGAAAGTAGCATTTCCAGAAGTTGAGTCAGATCTTGGATGGAGCACATCATCCTGGCGATGCTCAAGTGACCTTCTCTCTCTCTCTTCATGGTTACAAAGGAAGCTTGGGATGAACAGGAACATAAATTGAGGGCCTAAATTGGGGTAAATGAATCCAGGCAACAATGACTGAAAGAGCTGCAGCCCTCAGCCTGCTGCTAGTTTCTTTATGCAACCAAGATCTTTTTTATTTGTTTGTATTTTCTTGTGGGTCACCTGGCTTTAATTCAAGTTTAGTAGTTTAACATTCTATGAAAGAACATGTAAGATGCCTTTTCCTGCACCCTCACATTCTGCAACAGGGCACTGCCTGTTTGTTTACCTCATTAGGAAGCTATATGCATATTTTTTAAGCACCATCAATTACAAATCACAAACGACTAGCACATAATTGTGCGTATTTTCAGATCAAGGCAGAAGTGTGTGTGCCAGTACCTGTTAGATTTGATTGGACAAGGTCACACAGAAGAACATTAAGAAATTGAGACAGAGATGTCAAAGCATTTCCAACAGCAACAACAACCGCCCCACTCATATCAACAGGGGGGAAATGGAAGCATAAACCAAATTGCATCCAAATGATTGCAATTGGAGCACATGTGTTATGGGAAAGGTTTGAAGTTAGCACATGTGCTGATATAGCAATACGACGATGAAGGGAAAAAAATTCCAGCATTCAGTGTCTTTGCAGCACAGATGGTTGGGTTTGCTTTTCTGTTCTAGTTGTTCATTAAAATGAATCAGATGAATCTGACTATTCCAAACTGTTAGTATATGTCTCTGCCTTATTATTCTGTGCTTTGCAACAATGATGATACTGTACTGCCCATGGGCCAAATAATGCTTTGATATGGATCACATGATATATGGGTGGTGGGCTGTCAATGTCTTAACTAACAATCCATTCAGCAGTGAAATCTAGGAAAGGGTACAAAGCACCAACTGGATCACATCTGTGGTCTAACCATGTTTTACAAAATCACTTAGTAGGTACTACAAAGACTGTAAGCAATTATGTGTGATTAATTACAGCATCACAAAAGACACTCACTTTTGGGCACTTCTTTGCCTTTCACATTTTTACAGTACTGAGTGGTAAACACTAGCAAAAGCATTTTTTATTTTTATGTTCTTTTTTTTTTCATGTGGCGAAGGATCTATATAATGCAAAGAACACCAGAGCTTTCCTTTTTTTTTTTTTTTTTCTTTTTCTTTTCCTTCTGGAGAAAGAATAACAGTTATGAAGGCTGTGGTGATATACGGTCCTAGCAGACAGCCATAAGGTGTAAATTTCCAACATGAGATTCCTGTGGGGAGGGTAGATTTTCCTTCAGCCTCACAAGTCCCACTGACATTAATGAAGGAGGCATGTCTACAACACCCCTCACTGAATAATTTACATCTGTACAGACAGAAAGTCAGAAGGCAAAGCTGGAGACACATCAGAGAGCTGGCTTTAAATCAAGTCAAAAGTTTGCCTGTGTTTGTGGGTGGTTTATTATTATAAAAGGAAAGCAATGTAAAGTGAAATTCAGTTTTGAGGGCTTCAGGATAGGGGGATGGTGTGGGGTTTACTGGGAGGGGTGGGAAACTAAAAAGTACGAGACATAGCTGAAAGATAAAGAGAGGTTTAAGGAAGCAAATGAATTGTAAAGGTTGAACGAACAGCAGTGAGTGTCATGAAGTTAAAAGCAAAGTTGAGGAGTTGTCTTGAACCTTCTTTGATAAATACATTATTTTGTTAGTCAACACAGAGTAAAAAAATTCAGGAAGGCAACTGGAAATAATGGAGATTTGAGATTCAAGTGTTATTTTGAGTTAGTAGCTGTGATTTAAACGAGCAATTAGGACCAAGCTTTCAAAGAAATTTAGATGCCAAGAAATCGACAGCCAGGGGCATCTGTAAGACTGCATCTGTCACATTAGGCCCCTAGAGGCGTACAACAAAACACAGATTCATATGATAGTACCTACACCAGCCCTGGTTGGACTAGCTGAAGTGCAGAGGGAATATTACTCTCTCACTGCAGCTAATTCTTACTGAACTTAAGATGCACTTCCACTGACTACCTCACATTAGCATCCTGCCCAAACTTTAACAGATTTCCTGTGGGTGACTTAAAGGGAATATGAAGCACTCTAGATATGCTTTTAAAGTTAGTAGGTGCACAAGGTCCAGATAATCACAAGGTGGTAAATTGTGAAGAGTTAGATCTCCACTGGTTTTCTGAATAGAGAACATCTACTTCCTTCCTGAGTAGGTTTTGGTGGTCAAATCATTCAAGTCAGTTCAGCTCTTTAAGCAGTGAGTAATCTTGGACCTGCAGTTTCTCAAAAGACTAAGCAATCCGCCCCTTACGAAACAGTTCCCTCTCCGAGTCTGAGCAAATGCAGACCAAGAGCACTCATGAGAATACTCATACAGGCCCAGGGGAAATCAAACTCTTGGTTGCTTTAGATCGACTGAGTATTCACATGACAGTTTCAACTAGACCTAGTTTCTGGACTGGACCCTTTTTATCTAACTGAGGAGACTCAATATGCCAGAAGGCGTATTGCTTGACCCATCTTTGATGTCTGTCCTTAAACAAGATGAAGCATTCTCTGGAGCTATTTTTCTCCACTGATTATAGAAGGAGTTTTGGATAGCTAAATTTTGAGCACCAAACCTTCAAATATGTTTGCTAGAGAGAGAGATTCCATCTTCTGGAATCCTGTTACTGCCAAACTGCTGGGTCAGGGTAGAGTTTAGTTATATTTGTAGGTCTGAGACTTTGTACTTTTGTCCCTTGCTCAGATCTGTCTTTTCCTGGGTGCTTCTATGTCTCCTGAGCTAACCACACCTGGTAAATACCAAACCCCTTCCAGCTGGGTTCCTGGAGTGTTGCCGCTGTGTTTGCTGGTGCAGCAACACTCTTGCAGACCTGAACTGGCCAACACAGTCCTAGACTGGGTTGTCTGCTCTGCATCTCTGACTCCAGGATTGGTTCTAATGTTGGTGGTAGAAACACATCTGTGACAATGATGTGCACTTCCTCTAAGACTTTGTTTGCACTACTCTGTCCCCATTACTCACCCTGCTCTAGAAAAGTTCTGTAAAAGTTTCCATGGCATTTAATTTCATCATGAAGAAGGGTGAGCTCTATAGCTTCTGTTCTCATTCTACATTGAGAAGCAAGAAAGAGTGCCTTAATCCAAACCGAAGAAGTGACCACCGTGGTGCAAAGTTGACACACCCCACATAACTCTTCTCCTGTGTTAAGCAAAGAGTCATCTGTCCCGCAGCTAAGTAAGTGACAAAGTGATGCTGATTTTCTTTTTTTTTTTTTTAAATGTATCTTTTATTTTTTCCTAAGCTACCAATTTTGATGATAGTTTAGTTGAAAAATGCATCATCTGAACAGATGGATGAAAAATCTTTCACTGAAAATATATGCCTATTGCTTTAACTGATGTGTGAGATGTTTTTTGCTAGGTAGGAACCTGCTGAATATCTAGAAAGGTTATTGTTCTGCCATTATCACTATACCATTATGAAATTCTAGAGTGACTTTGAATGAAAGAAAATAAACTTCACAAAAGGGTTGGGAGGATGTTTATGACGGCAAATTGTCTGACTGTTCTTAACCCAGCTGCTTTCAATAGGAAGTGGGCTGCCTTTCCTCCGTGCACTCCTCTTTGGTTCTGAGCCAGGAACTGGAGGGAAAAAAAAAAAAAAAAGTTTGCAATAGATTCAGGAAAAATGGGGAGGGCGAACTGAAGTTAAAAGAAAATGAAAATATGTTTCACTATTTCTCCCTAATTTACTGTTTAGTTTTGACGTCAATGTTAACATAAGCAGGTTTGTCTCCTAAGAAGAAAAAGATCAGTGATAAGGAATCTATATGTATTCTATGTGTAATTTGTTTTATTTACAAGCCTAGCATGAAGTGATCAAAAAACAGTCAAGGTAATCTATTCTTCTTGGGATCTTAGCCCTGTGCTAAGTTCCTAGGAAGCAATTCAGTGTCCAGAGATAAATCTAAGCAAGAACTCAAGAAGCAGGGCAATCTTTCTTGATGTTTTTATGTTTTCTTGCTCTTTGACATCCCTTTATGGTATCTCTCCATAATTCTAACCTAATAATATTAACATCTCTTCCAGAGAATCGAACTTTGTGTCAACTAAATGCAGGAATTTGGAAAAGTCTAAGGTTACATGCCTCTTACTTAAGTTTAGGCATCTTCAGTGTAGACAGCTACACTTGAGCTAATCATTCTAGATTCCCCCTACACTTTATAGAGAAAAGTAGCTGCTTGTAGGAGTAGACTGTATCAATCTATTTAGTTGTCAGGATGGGGGGCTGACTGAATAGAATACAGCTAGAAATAGCTGGGAATTCTGATGGACAGGAGGTTGAACAGGAGTCACCTGTATGCCTGTGTGGTGAATCTGCACTCTAAGCTCTGTGCACAGGAGACAATTAGGGGAGCAGAGTTTGGGACATGCAAGGAGAAGGTGGGAAATTGGGTTTATTTAGCTTTAAGAGAAGGCTAAGCTGGATCTTACTGCTGTCTGCAACTACCTCATGGGAGAATGTGGGAAAGGTGGAGTCAGAATTCTTGAAGGTGCACTGGGGTAGGAGTAGGGGTAGCTGTTGCAAGTTGGACATGGGAAATTTTGCTTATACATTTGGAAAAAATTATGGATGGTGGTAAGAGTGGTCAAGCACCTGAACAGCTTGTCCAGAGGGATAGTGAAATCTTTGCTGGAGATATTCAAAGCTTGACTGCGCAGTGCTCTGAACAACCTCATCTGATTGGTTGTACTTTGAAAGGTGGTTTGGACTGTAGACTTCCAGAAGTCCCTTCCAACATGTCTGAATCTATGATTTGTGCCCTACAAGTGTGTATTGACTTTGCAACTATAAAGAAAGCCAAAGAACCGTAAAGAAAATTGCTCACTCCTATGTAAATATCTCTATTTTATGTCTAAATTCCAGCTTTTAACGGTGGATTTTGGGACCTCCTGCATTGCTGTGCCTTTCAAAGCCAAAATTAATTACTCTTCTATTTCTACATTTATTGGCATGCTATCTAACCACGTGCCAATGTACAGGTTCATAATATTAGTGCATCTGTACCATGAGAACTCTCTGTTACTGGTTTTTGTGGTACTAGTCAGATAAACTTAAGTATTGTAACAAGACTACAAATAGAGATATCCTATTGCAGTTGAGACATTGCCATTTTTCTTTAGCCAAGCAAGAAAGAAACAAAAGACTCAGAGGAAACAATTATAATTGTCTGATATGACTTCAAACCCCAAGAAAGAGCACACATCTTTGCATGGAAAGAAACAGTTCATCCTCTCATTCTCCCAGTGATGGAGAGACTAGGCTACAACTGAGAAGGAAATTTCTATTTTACTTTATAAGTTTCGTTTCCTTTTTCTTTCTCAACTTTTCTTATTGAAGTGAAGTAAACTAAATTAAGGGACTTTTAGGGAAAAACTTCTCATGCAGGGGTATATTTGTCTGTGAAATGGTTTTCTAGTGCGTAGAATAACAATCCCTAAACTGAAAACATCTGCAATGAAAATCCTGTCAACTTTTAGGGATGGATTGGCAGAGCTTGACTTGACTAGCAAGACCCCCAGGAATTGCTCTGCTGGATTAGCATGATTGCTTCTGTGCCCCAAAATCTCATTACTCTCGATGTCTCAATCAAGGAGGGCCAGAGAACAATGGTCAGACAGGTGAAAGGTGAAGAACGGGTTTCATGTAAGGAGTCACTGAGATACATGGGAACCTTCAGCCTGAAAAGTGGCAGCTGGTGGGAACTAGCACAGAGGTCTATAAGCCTGTGAGTGGCATGGTGAAGGTGAATGGGGAAGGACTTCTACTGTATATTCTAATGCAAGAAGTAAGGATATCAAAGGAGGCTGTCAGAAGATGGGTTTTGAAGAAACATAAGTGATTTCATCTTTGCACAACATGCAGTTAAGATGCCATGGGATGCTGTTGGTGCTGCAAGTTGATGTCAGCTCAAGTGGAGTCTCAGCTCCTTAAAGTATTGGGAAAAAAATATGGCTATTAAATACAAGTATCTATCTCAAGAATTCCAGTCACTGAAGTCTCTAAGTTTCTTACAGAGTTTGACACGTTGAGGAAAGTTTCAGTAGGGGCTTGCCTAGTCTTATAACCCTTTCCTTAGTTTCTGGTTTCCAGTAATTGTTAGTGACAATAGCCAGATGGACTAGAATGACTATTCACATGACTAGCAAGAAGTGCTTCAGAGGGAATAAAATAAACTTCTGGAAGGACAGTGTTTGCCTCAGAAACAAATTAGGACGATGCAGCACAGATCTTTGCCTTCATACTTTAGAGATTTGGTGCAACCTTGAAACACAGCTTCAGCTTCTGAAATTTGATTATTTCAGTTATTCCATAATCAGACTATAAGAGATACTTACTTGAAAAGTTATAACAATGTGTTCTCTCTCATTTTCTGGCTGCCATGGCTTCTTTCCATTTAATAAAACAATTCTAGTGAACAATGGTATTTGGAAAATTAGCACTAATAGCAGAAAATATTTACAGATCACTGTGTACTCAATTGTTAACATAAATGCTAAAAAAAGACTTTATTCTGTTGGTTGTAGAAACAAAGTCAATACTATATCAGCATCCTGCTGGTATTCAAAAGACAGGATGAAACAAAAAACACCCCTAAAATTAAACTTGTAAATCTGTATTTAGAAGTCTGTGTGTATACCTTAAAATCTGTCAGCACTGCAGAGGTTCCCTGCAGAGTTGGCAATAGTATTCTGGAAACTGTTAGGACACAGGTTTAAGTGGGTTCCTTCTTTTCTGAGCAGGCTGTGCCTTTTCCACAGTCAGTCTAGTGGATGGCTCTTCCATGACAGATGCCCTGAAGCTTATACTTGTTCTTAAAATAGCAAGATAATTTTTTGAGGAGCGGCATTTTAAGGAAAACTCATCAATGCTTATATTCCACTCATACCATATTCTTTTCCATTTCTTTTTTATTATTTTTATTTATTTATTTATTAAATTTAAAGGTTAGATTCAACTTTCATGGATTTTTATAGAATTCTGGAAAAGAAGTCTCTTTTTTCCATCTTCCCCTAGATGCTTCTGTTACTTATGGCTATTGTTAGAAACATCAAGGATGTGAAACATTTCTTTTTTCTGGGATTTAGCTTATAAAAAGAAAAAAGATTAAACTCCAGATCTATATGCCTGTGTTAGGCACCTTAGGCTCCCTTTGCTGTCAGTTTAGGAACAGGCAGGCTAGGGTACAGTTCACCTTATCCTCTCCAGACACTGAAAACAGATCAAATTAATCATTCTTTCAAAAGCCCATTTCTCCCTATTGACTTTATTAGACATCAGAAGTCACTGTAGCATACTGAAACGGTGTGTGTTCAATCCTTTATCACCTTGTTCAGAATGAAACAATTTCACTTTGAAAATCTAATACCTAATTCATTCTCTGTATTTTTTTAGGCAGCATTACCAATGGAAGAATGAGCATAAAACTTTGAGCATAAAAAATCCCAAATTGCATTGGAGTTATTGCGCTTCAGTATTTTACCCCATTTTAACAGTACAATAACCTCCTTTTCTCCTCACACATATGAGTATTTCAGAATTGGAAAGGACCATAGAAGAAGGCAGTTGCAGCACAGAAGCTCTCTAAGAGCAACTCCAAGTTAGAAGTAATATAAATAAGATCTCCAATTTTTTTATTCAGCTGAAAAGTAGTTCCTTTGCCAGAAAATATTCTTTAACACCTGCCATCTGTTTGTTTTAATTTTTATTCATTTTGAATGAAATCACACTGACTGTAAAGGATTGGTTCTCAAATTTAGTAATACATAACAGACCAGACTTCTAACAGGTTCTTGAAGAAGTGACTTTATCTTTTCAGTCACTGGATGCAAATATTTTAATGGACTTATTAAAACAAAGTCAATGATTTCTAAGTAACATTTTAATGAGTCAGAGGTGTTGAGTTCATGAATGTGATTTTTACTTTAGCCAGAACAGTAAGTGACCTGAATTTCTGAAAGTCAAGCTCTCAAGTCTGGATTTAATTTAGCCTTTACAAAATAAATAGATGAATTGTTTTGGCATTTCATAAGCATTAAAACAAACAAACAAACAGATGTTGTTTTGAATAAAAAATAAATAAAACATAGACTCTAAAGGAAACATTTCAATATGAATCCCAACTTTTTTTTTATTTCTGTTGAGAACTCAAAAAGGCATTTACTTTCTAACGGGGGTGAAGTGGCAAATGTTTCTTGAAAAACTGGGAAAAAAAAGAAACAACCCCAAACTGACATTTCCACGGAACAATTAACTATGCTTAAAAATAGGAAACAAAACTGCATGATACCATTTGCATTTCCTTCAACACTCTCACTCATCTGCTGACCACACAGGACTCCACATCAGCTGTAAAAACTGTAACACTCACAGCACAATCCAGAAGCATGGCATATAATGTCCCAAAATGCTTGTGAAAATTAGGCAAGAGGGGGCTCCAGCCTTGCCTTCTGCTCTGAATTTTGCCATCCAAAAAACAGGATGTGAAGCAAATAATTTTGTTTTGTGTGTTCCACTGGTAAAATATTTTGTGGTTTACAGGGGAGGTCTAATTTTTAGGTCTAATTAAAGTTTGTAGAAGATATTTCTAAGACATTTCTTGTAAATGTTGCAATATGACTTAGTATGATTGTCGCTGATAAAATATCCCTTTAATAACTGCTTTTTGGTTTACCTGTTCCACGTATCCTGTTTTTAATGAAGCCTGGTTTTCAACATCCTATGTATTTACAACCTCTAAAAGCAGATCTGATCTTTTAAAATTTCTTATTAATGATAGAGGCTACTTGAAGGGATTACTTTAGACATGGAAAGAGTTTTCAAGATCCTGAGCCAGGTGTTTTTGAGACAATATAACCAAAATCCTTAATCTGAGAACTAGGTTCTTGATAAGATGAATATCTGACCTAAAATTCTGATCATTTTCTGTTTAATGATTTTCTGTCCATCCTTTTCCTTGACCATCACAGTCATAGTATTTGGGTATGTCACATTCAGGTAGAGATTTTTTTCTTCACAGTCTCTCAGAGATAAGAATAAATTATTATCTCTATTCCACAACTGAATAAAATATGGTGGACCAAATGACTTGCCATATTTGAAAAAGGACACAAAAGGTCAAATCTATTGTTATCCATAGTAACTCAGCTTGTTTAGTAGCCAACCAAATAAGAAATTAAGATTTATGTGAGTGGTTCTTTAGAAGCTTTTTTTATAGATAATACCCCCAAAACACTTTCAATATCAAGGTATATATCAGGTTCCTACACCAAGATGCTGGTTAGATGCTTTGCACTGATCTTACTTGGTCAGACATAATCCCATGGAGACTGAGGACTATGTTCTGTGCAAAATACAACTTTCAGCACTAAACGAGAACTGTTTGTATCAGTGCAGTGTGGTGTGTCTTCATCAGGGATGTCTCAGAACTGGTGACGTAATCACAATCATACATATTTCCTCAGTCTAGGTAACACTGACAACTTTACAGAAATCATCCCTGTAATTTGCGGAAATTTTCAAGATGTGTAGTGAGCTGTGTATCTGTGTTCACACGTATCAGAATTATATTTATAAATAGTTGATACATTTTGAGACAGTCCTTCTAGACACAAATCTAATTGCCTTGAATGCTTTTGGATATTTATACAGAAGCATTAGACACA
>NW_009606987.1:772-14818 GCF_000690535.1 Cariama cristata | reverse complement strand
GAGTGTTTTCCCAGGTTGAAATTCCACCTACCTAATTTGAGCTACTTAAAAATCAAGTATCTGGTCTAAATTAACTCACACAACTCCTTCTTTAGTCCCTTCTTGAGAGCAACTCATGCCATGTGAAGATCAGTCTGAGATACAGAGGATGAACAGACCTGTCAAGGAGTGGCACTCCAAATGATCTCTCTGAAAATTTAGTCCTAAAAGTCACCTTAGAACTTGCAATCATCAACCTACTTAGTAAAAATGACCCTTTCTGATAAATTCGAAGTTTTCAACAAGATTCACTAAAAAGGTCTTTATCATTAGGAAGTAGCATTCACAGGAAAACACATAGGTAACATTTTCATGAAGTATATTTAAAAGATCTGGTCAAGAATTTTGACCAAAATTAATTCCAAGGCTAAGAAGCAGCAAAACCATTTAGGCAAATCTACTTTAGCATTTGCATTTTGTCATAAGAGGGCTTTAAGATGATGTAACTTTTGGCTCAGCTTCTCTGTACCGAGGTTAATATAGATTGGCAAAAGGCTTTGCAGGGAGCGGGAGAAGAAGGGAAACAGGGAGCTCATTTGTCTGTGTATTTCATTTTTAAACCAGTTTTTTTTTTTTTTTTTTTTATAACTGAAAACTGTTTGATCACTTTGCATACTCCAGAGGTTCTCTTTGAATATTAGTCCTAAAAGTTTACTTGGAAGCTGAAATCAATTTACAGAGTGGATAGCACACAAAAATAACCCCTCTCTGATACACACAGTCTTTTAAATAACATCCTCTGTGAGGCACTAAAGCTTTAATATCAACAATATCCCTGAAATGAGGGAAGTGAAAAAACAAAACATGAAGTGCAGAAACTGCTATCAATTCCATTCACAGTGGCAGAATGACTCTAATAGCAGAGACATTTATGAGTCATAAATTACCATTTATAAATGCAGTGTTAAGCATTCATTTCAATGGACAACATATGGTAGCAACATTTCTAAATAGCTTGAACTGATAAATAGGCCAGTGAAGTGGTTCAATTTGTTAAAATGCTAACACATTAACTACTGCATGTGGTGGTGGCATGTTCGCATCCCTAACACTGTCTGTCTGCTTGGGCCTTGTGGAAATAGACACTTGCCTTGAATTTATGAACTGACACAGTTAGTCTGTTTTTCATAATGATTTATGGGGAATCATCATTTGCAGACTGGGTGATCCATCTATGACTGTGTTAACCTCAGTCCTACCATGTTATGTAGCATGACCACATCCCACACGTTTTAGCCCCTGGTACCCTGTTTTGAGAGACTGACTGATTTCTTAGGGATGTTTGAATCTTACATTTTGTCCTTTTAAAGGAGTTGTATAATGATTTGAACCTGATCATTATTACAGTGAGACTGATTAACACAAACTGTTCAGCCAAAGACTTACCTGAGGTCATGTCTGCTCCTGTCACAACTGTAGTGTTGTATGCACATCATTTACAGCTGCTCTTTTGTTCAATTATGTAATGACAAAACTAATTTTCAGTTAAAAAAAATATATCAGTGCTAGGTCTGAAGAAAACAGAAATGCACTAGCAATTGCAACATCATAGTAATACAAACTTTGACTAATCTTTATGGAAACTTTGGATTGGTTTGTTTCTATCTGTTATCTATCTATCTGTTTCTATCTCTATCTATATCTAATGAACTTTCTTTGGTCCTGAAAATGATTTTCTAAAACAGTCTTGAAATCGGCCAAAGCAATCCCTCAGGCCTCCAAATTATAGTACAGATTGGTGGGCACAGAGGATCTAGCACAGCTGAATAAAAATTAACAGGGAAATTCAACATAGTAAATTCTTTTTCTTTCTTTTCCTTTCTTTTTCTTTCTTTTTTTCCTTTTTCTTTTTCTTTTTCTTTTTCTTTTTCTTTTTCTTTTTCTTTTTCTTTTTCTTTTTCTTTTTCTTTTTCTTTTTCTTTTTCTTTTTCTTTTTCTTTTTCTTTCTCTTTTTTTTCTTTCTCTTTTTCTTTTTCTCTTTGTGAACCGTCACATAGAACTGATGGGTAGGATTCCTGTCATCTAGCAGAAACATCTACAGTGGAGACCTCTGTCTTCAAGCTTGCTAGGGAGAGATTCATCTTATTCTAAAGTGGATTTATAAACCAGGTCGGGTGAATTTCTCTTCTTCAGCTATAAAGGGGGTCTAAAATTCAGGTCAGGCACCAACTAAGCACTTACTCATCTTTCCTTAACAAGATTTTTATGCTGACAGGTCTTCAGTTTTGTGATGAGGACGCTTTAATGACAATGACAACTGCAACAATAATAATAAGAATAATGATGATAATGGTGAGTGATAATTATGATAATGATGAAGAGAAAGAAGTAGTGGTACCTAAAAAATCATAGGCAGACTGGATCCCTTTATATTAGGTATCATGGAAACTTTGGGGGTTAATCAAACTTGCTAAGCTAAATTAAATATGTAAAAATCACACACACACACACAAATGTGAGTCTATTCTTTATATTCAAGGATGGGAATAGAAGTGGAGTACATCCTTACAATCGCTTGATAAAGCATCTAGTTACATTTAGATTTCTAATTGTGAAACTTTTGGTATCTAATCTCAACATGAATCAATCAAAAGACCTCTGCTGATCTCTACAGAGCATCCTTCAAGAAGCGCTGCTCTGCTAAACTTGTCTTTTTTACTTTTTCCCTGGAGGAGCTGAAAGGCTAGGTTTTATTGAGTGCTTACAGTTTCAAAACCTACAAATATGTAAGGATTGGATGAGCTATTGATTTTGAAGCTGTAACCATCTGAGAAGTAATACTGTGGAATAGTTTAAGGAAATAGCTTAGATAGCTTTTCAATCATCTCAACTGCTAGACAGAATAAAATGAGCAGAATTCAACCATTCACACTGGAATCAGTAAAGAAACCCATGAAGATGCCTATTTTGCACTGCAAGTATCTGCAGATTGCTCTTTGTGTTTTCTGTTTTGTTTTAAATATTTTGTGTGGAAATCCCAAATTTTCATGAGTGGTTACTAAGACAAGTGAATCAACCAATATTTGAGAAAGTTTCCAAGGTAGGAAGAGTAATCTGTGTCTGACTACTTTCATTTTCAAAAGTGATCTGAAAACCACCAATCTACACCAAGGTGCTCCAGTGGAAATACAGTCTTTAAATAAAAGCTTCTCAACAGGCCAAATACTCTCAATGGCTTGATTTCCAGAGAAGCTGAGCAGCTCTACCTTTAAACAAAGCCTCTGAGAGTAAAAGCTGGTCAGGACCTAAAAATCAGGCACTGAACAACTGTCAGAATGAAGGATTTGGAAGTGTACTTTTTATTTAAGGGACCTCTATGTCCCCTCATATTATAGTTATATTATTCTTTTATGGTTGCCAAACAGTCAAGATAGGATTGTCTCTGCAGATCACATATACCTCAAGGTGGTATAGATCTGAGTTCAACCCAAATACGTGAGAAGGAGTAAATGGCTATGGAAAGGGGACTTTTCTCTTTTATACTTCATAGATTGCCCTATAGAGTCCTTTCACTTTGGCTTAACAGCTTTACCACTATACAGCTCATTAGTTCTTACTATTTCTTAACTGAACAGCCGGGTAAAACATGTTTAATTTATGCCATGTTTAAGACTGAAATATATTCTCCATAAAACTTTAAAAAGGAAAAAAAAATATAAAAAATGTTCCCTCCAGCATAACCGTCACTAACAAATAATGAACTTGTTTATCATTCCTATTTTATGTCTGATACTTCAGGCATTTCAGAGCCCTTTTCAGACTATTATCTACTGCCCTTCAAACCCTTCATTTTGTTATCCTCTCTTTTATATCAGTAATAGGTTTTAAGACTCATAGTAATGAATGCAAATATATTACTGTTTTAGGGCAATAAAATCGTTCTTTAGCAGTTAACTATGCTCTTTGCAACAGTGAAAAGCGTTTTAAATTAGCAGTTGGAGAAAACTAGGACATTGGAACACAGAGACAATATAAGACTGCAGCAATCTATTGGCTGCTACCTAATGGAAAAGTTAGTTCATTAATGCTCAAGTCAGTTGTTGATTACCAAAGGCTGCAATATGAAGTTTGACTCCCAGCTAATGTCTTGTTCTCACCTGAAGTGATTTTCCAGAATCCTTGTCTAGAGTTATTCACAAATTTTAAAGAAAGGAGAAGAGAAAATATTTTTGTCTCTTGTTTTTCAGTGGCATTGAGAATGTCATTTGTCTAGAAATTCAGAAAGTATGTTGTTCTGTTTCCCAGGAATCCCTATCTATATTAATGTCTCAACCTCAGTTCTAGGAAGCATCTGAGAACGTGCTTATCTCTAAGCAAATATATAGATAAGCCTGATAAAGCCGAAGGAACTATCTATCCAGCTCCTTAGAGACAAGTAGTCCATCCATTAGGATAATAGTGTTGGAGTCATAAAGCTGGATTCAGTCTTGCTGTATGCTGGGGAACCAATGGGTGACCAATGCAAAGATATTTAAATTTATACTGCTTAATGGAGCACAGCACTCTCCAAGCTAGCATTATTCTGAGCTGGTACGCCCATGAAAAAAACAATGCTGCATGATGCAGGAGCTCTGTTTCAGGGCTGGAAACAACATCACAGCATTAGGATGGTCCTGTGCCCACGCTAATAAGCCCTGCTTTAAGCAGGCTCAGTTGGCAGTGATTCAGATTTCTCTGTACTGTGCATCATTGCACCACGCAGATCTATAGCCCCAGATCCTCAAAAGAGCTGAACTCTGTGGGAATTAGAAACCTACACTAAATGTGTTTAAGCTCCCTCCTGTAAATCAGGGATAATAAATAACACTGTCAATTTTATGATTGCAAGAATAAATACATTAAAACTCAGAAGCTACTAAGTTACTATCACACTGAGGTTATTTAGTTCTGTTTCTGTGATGGATGGATGAAGTTAAGCATATGTTTTAATTCTTTCCTTGACCATAGTCAGTGCTATTGGAAACTCTCCTCATAACCGATCTGTCAGCGGACGATCTGTTTCCTGGATTGTAATGTTCCATAATTTTATTAGTGGGAAGATGCATATGAAGCAGTTTTTGCTTCATTTCCTTTTGAAGACACCACACTGATGGATGGTTTAATTCAAAAGCTAGTTTGTTCTTAAGAAAGAACTCCATATTCAGACTCCAAATCCTGTCACTTATGCCTATTTAATATCTCCTAAATGTGTCTTTGTTTTTCCCTCTACCTCTATTGCTAGAAATAAAACTGACTTAGTCATCACTTCCATTGATTATTATTCTGTCTCCTTTGTTGGTCTTTCAGTTCTTCCCCTAATACTATGAAAGCAATCATTCATCTTCCCCTGTGCTCAGATTCTGTGTAACAACACATCTATTCCATGTATATTTTGATTTGAAACATTACTTTCAGTGAAAAATCTGTTTCTCATTAAGACAGACCTTTCTATAGGATTAAAATATTTTATTTAAACATTATTTTTATTGAAAATTCAATTTGCCCTCTGTTTTGCTCACAAACTTAACAAATAAGGGAGGAGGAGATACATCTTGGCTGACCAACCCTCTCTGAAAGTGTTTAGTAAATAAAGACCTAAGAAAATTAAGCTTTGCAGGTTTGGGCTTTTCAACAATCAATTCATAAAAAATGTCAGCAAAACTGAAACATTATTATGCTATTTTCTGGCACATTTTTGAGACATTTATGATACAATTAATGATGAAGATTTTTCAGAATAAAGTAGATGGGGGAGACTTTGGTTCTATCACCCATTCAAAATTTAGTGTTCAATCTTGGGCGAGTTACTTGTTTGAGCAGCAACATTGTTGGAAAGTATGAAGGAAAAGAACCTCCACTGAGTGATTGTTGAGAATTGGGATTTACTGTTACTGAGGATAGGAGTACATATTTCGTATGAATTAGAATTCTTTTGTTATATCTTGGAGTTTTTTCCCTTGTAAATTTTTTCTGTGGATTTCGCGGTTCCCTGAAAATCTTAATTGAGATGAGTTGTCATGGAAGAGAAAATTTCAGGAACCAGATGACATTCTCTGGAAATGGAGATAGGATTTTCTCTTAGACAATTCAGTGATTCTCTGACATCACTGAGATTTCAACTTAGCTGCTTCCAGCACTAAATGATTTACAAGTATGATGGGAAAGTCATTAGCCCATTAACTACAGAATTGGGAGAACAAGACTGTGATTGCTTCCAGCATCTTTTGCAAGCCTTTAGTCCAGCTAGCAAGTCTATGGACTCTAAGAAGAGACCAGAGATGACTATTTCTCAGTCATGATACAACCTCAGTAGTTTTATTCCAGAGCCAAAGGGTCTACTTTAAGTTGTCTTGGTTTTCATGTAGAAAGTAATATGCTCTCTGTGACGAACTGAATTACCCATGGTATTTCTTCATATGCAGTGAGCTGGTCATAAAAATGGATGGTTCCGCCTATTTAGACAAGTGCTTTAAGTGATAGGGTCTGGCATAATATAGACAACAGAGAAAATAGGCATTAAAAATATTAATGCCTCCAGACTTAAGTTGGTTGCCGCAAACCCAGTTGCATCAGCTCTCTACAGATTCAAGAATCAAATGTGACTAGTGCAGACATTTTGTTGTGGAAATGCATAGAGCACCACCACTACTTTAGAAACATGGAAAGAAGACATCCACCAGAAGCTCTGCATGGAGCCATCTCATGCACAG
Source organism: Cariama cristata (assembly GCF_000690535.1). Classification (NCBI taxonomy): domain Eukaryota; kingdom Metazoa; phylum Chordata; class Aves; order Cariamiformes; family Cariamidae; genus Cariama; species Cariama cristata. The sequence continues at coordinate 8,090 of NW_009606987.1, read as the reverse complement.
CTAGGTCAATGCTACGCTTCAGCACAAAGATCACGTTAAACCTAAGTTACTATGCCTTGCCTCTGTACCAAACTCCCCAGAACTACTTAATTAAAGAGAAACATGCAGAGATACTCCAGTTCTGCACGGGACTGTCTTGTGTCCTCTATGCTAATTAATTTGTGCTCTGAACACCATGAGAAGGTGGCTATCTGATCTTGAAATAGTCTTGGAAGCAACAGGCTTTCATGTAGTGCTGTGGTAGAGCCAAAGCTCTGCTGGACCCAGCTGGCTGCCACTGCTTCTGTCAGACTTGAGCTGGGTCTAAGAGTGGGATTCATCACACTTAATGTTAGATGTCTGCATTACGGATATCTGCATCTCGATTAGTCATCCTTGTCTCCCTTTATAGTCAATGGAAAGAAACAAGCATGATTCATCTCATCCTAAAACAGACGTCTCAAATGTGGATGAATCATACCTCTACAGTGTGTGTTTTGCTCAGGCAGTGAGAGGAAATGATGGAAACACAGGGCTGATGTCAGGAAAGAAATTAGAACTTGAAAGTCACTGTGTGGCAACATCTCACGGGAAGGATCCCTGTGGGACACACAGGCAAACAGAGACAAAAAAAAACATATAAATTACTTATTTATAGTCATGTGGCAACTGATTGGGAAAGCCAGGAGCCAGAGAATTACTTCCCAGTCAGGAATAAAGATGGACACTTTGGTCTTGGTTTCAACATTAATGGTAAAACCACTACGTTGAATCAATGAAATGTATGCCTTTAACTCCTCCTAAGGCAGGTCACTGTGTGTTGCATCTCTCCAGTATCACAACATTAATTGAGCTAAATGAGATGCAGAGAACTTCATAGGGTTTAGTGATCAACCTTAGCCCCATTTCTTGTTCATTATTTTTTATTTTCTTTCTGGTGATTTATCAAAACCAGTGAAGCGTAGTGGTAGCAGTGTCCCATGGCTCCTATAATCTAGGTAAGTTATTTCATCTCTCCATCCACTGATTTTACTGCCTCAAAAAGTGAAATAACAATTCTCCTTTCCTTTTTGTACAGCTATTTTCCCATTAAGTTTTAGAAGAAAAGGATATTATATAATATTATACTGCAGCTGGACTTTCTCCCCAAATAGTGACAAAGTGCACTTTTGTCCCATCCAAATGAGAAAACTTATGCAATTAAGTTTGGAAGTTCACAAACTTCATGTTTTTGGGCACCATTTGCTTCTGACCTATGTAGCATCCACAAGAAGCTTGGGGAGTCCTGCAGTCTAAAATAACAAAAATCAACATATAATGAAAAAGCATGTAAATGTGGCATTCTTCTAAAGCCTGAAACCTGTGCAGTTAGTCAGGGATACACGATGTGGTGCCCTCATTTTCTCAAACTGGAGTTCTTTAAAGCTTACATCCCCTGCCTTTGCTGTTGACATTCAAATTGACTTTTTGCATTTCATAATGGTAGTTCCTGTCTTGCTTTCCACTTTATCTGCCAAACCCACTGCTGGGTCTTTCTTAGATGTACAAGAGTCAGTGATAAAGCTGACTGAAAATGCATCACTTATTTCAGTCATTTTACTAAAGTACACCCCAGTACCAGCAAAGCAAGACAGGAAATTATTAGAATTGGACTGCTGTCATCAGTTGCTTTCTCATCAACTGCTCGATTTTCTGACAAGTCCCAGTTCTTCTTAGCTTTTTAGCCATTAAATATTTAATAATAATAATAATAACAACAATGTGGTCCACTCAGAGAAAAACAAAGCAATCCTCCAGTACTTTAGATAGGTAAGTACCATGTTATTGTCAATGAAGGCTATCATCTCCATGTAACCTACAGAAATGCCCCCAACCCACCGCTCCCAAGCTACAGCATTGCCAGGGGCTCTTGTCTCCGTGTTCTCCAGTGTCCTTGTTTCCGCAGGGTTGGCATGATTTATCTCAGGACCTGCTCTCTAAATTCACTCCTGTCTGCTGGAGAAAGAATCAGACACTGAACAAGAACTTACTTGAAATGCAAGTAACAGGGGAGGAAAGGCAGCATTCTCACTCACTGCACACCAGTCCTGAAGGAGCGGATTTCTGCTTTGCAACTTCTAGCAATTTTTGTTGCTCTAAAGAAACACCCACTGGCATTCCAGCTCCTGGTTCTGCTAATCTACCAGTCTGCCCTACAACATGAGTTCTTTAGGCATTAAGTGTTCCCCCCCGTGTATCTGGAAAGCATCTAGCCTGCACGGCTCTACAACAAATGGTAAGTATGTATAGAAGCAGAAACCACACATATTCTATTTTTGCAGATGAACCAGGCCAAACTGTCCTGTTAATACCACCAACCTGTATCCAAATAATCCCATTGACCTCAGCAGAGTGTAACTGAGAGGAGAATTCAGCCTCAGTGCGTATCCCCTATGGCTGTACCAGAGTACACAATTATTGCTGTTTGTTATTTCTATTGCAGTAGAACCCACAAGATCAAATAAGGATCGGGATCCCCACTGTGCTAGGTGCATTGCAAGCATATAAGCAGTCATGGTGCCTGCACTAAAAAGCTTACAGCCATGCCTCTTAGGAGAACATTTCCATGTCTAATAGACTTCTCTATTAAGAACTGTTAATTACTTAATTCAGCCTATTTTTTTTCTCTGTTTAGTTTCTTCTATTTCTCCTGCCTAGCCCCCTAGACAATCCTTAATAATTCTCATTCCTTCACAGTATTAACAGCTCTCCACACTGTGCAAACAATCATTATTCCCCCTCCTGCTTCTTCATTGTCTCATCAGACACTACCCCCCCAGTCACTTTCTGCTTTTCAATAATTTTTGTTGAAAACAATCATTTCTCTTCATTCTTTTTATTGTAACACATCTTTGGGTCATTATCATCGTAGTGTGGCTCAATGACATAAGAGTTGTGCCTCCTCCCTGAGACATGATGTCACGTCTCTTTGCAGGACTCCCCAAAAGCACATTCACACTCTCTTTTGCTCCCTTTGCTTGTCTTTTACTACCAGAAAAAAGGCTTATTGTCACCCCACAAGTTTCTTTCACTGTTTTTGCAATCTAAATATCGCATCTTCCATTTACTGAATGCCTGTTTCAGATTATCTCTTCACACTCTCCAGAGGCATTAGATGATGGTTTTTTCACTGTTCCAGACTGAATCTCATTTTACTGTTTCCTGCTTATATTTCTTACGAGGAGCAGCTGAGGGAGCTGGGGTTGTTTAGTCTGGAGAAAAGGAGGTTGAGGGGAGACCTTATCACCCTCTACAACTACCTGAAAGGAGATTGTAGTGAGGTGGGGGTTGGTCTCTTTTCCCCGGTAACTAGTGATAGGACAAGAGGAAACGGACTCAAGTTGCACTAGGGGAGGTTCAGGCTGGACATTAGAAAGAACTTCTTCACTGTTAGAGTTGTTAGGCATTAGAGCAGGTTCCCCAGGGAGGTGATGGACTCACCATCCCTGGAGGTGGGTGTTCAAAAAACACTTAGATGTGGCACTTCAAGACATGGTTTAGGGGGCATGGTGGCATCACTTATACAGTTGGACTTGATGATCTTTGAGGTCTCTTCCAACCATAATGATTCTATGATTCTATGATTCTATGATTCTAAAGTCTCTGGGTCTCTTTGTATAACTTCTCCAACTCTACTGTAATTTGCACACAGAAATCTCAGCAGGCCTTGCCTGGAAGCCTGTCTCTGTGGCTTCCAGAGGCAAAGTGTACGCTTTGCAGTGCTGCTACACCTTGAAAAGATCACAGGCTTGTAGTAGAAGGTTTGACTCCCAAAACTTATATGTAACTTCAACTGCAATGCTCTGCTCAGTGTCTAGTCCTGATCTACACTGCCAGTGCCACCATAGCAACACCCTGCTGTAAGGGGATTTTTTTATAAATGCAATTCTCAGGTTGCTTATTTCTTGTAAGTCACATGCAATGCTGAGATGGCAGTCATACTAGTCCCTGAACAAGTTAGCATTCTGTTAACCTAAAGTTGCCCATAAAAATTTCTTAGAGAAAGAATATTCTCCAAATGCAACTGCTTTCTGGGCCTACATTTTGTTAGACTAGAGCAGGGCAGGGTAGGAATGGTGCTTTTATTCTTTCTTTCTATACACCTTTAAAAGGTTGAAAATTCGTCAGGTAACTTTCATCTTATAGGTCATTAATCTTATGTTATTGGACTTCTCCTGACCGACTGACTTTTCAAGGTAAAACCCTGAACCAACATATCTGGAGACAGGTGTTAGTCATCCTAAAGGAAATCTATTCAAGTACCTTCAGATGAAGAAAGAAGTTTTCTTACCTTTTCACTTCAAGTAGAGTCTCTCCTCAAATGTCCTTTTCATAACATCAGATAAGGTGCAGTCCCTTTCTCATATCTGACTGAAAATAGGTCACGAAAGGATCGGGCGTCAGACACACTCTTTAGACAAGAAAGCTCTACCAGCTTTCAGAAATAATACTGGCTTGACTTGCCTCCACAATTTCCCCTATTAAGAAAAGAGTAGATGACAGTATTACTTTTGATGATATCCTAATTTAAGACAAGGACATGTCACAGTACTATTAGTAAGCGGGACATATTGTAACTAACCATCATTAATACTGAAACTTTTAATACCAAAACTCATTTGCTAATTGGGCTGTTGTTATGTTTTAGCTCTTTCCTGTGTATCATCAAAACCACTGTGGAAGAATAACTTCAGGAAACATCTTTTGTCTCAGGCTTTTGATAAAGTTGCTTCAGTTTAAAGGATCCTCACTCTGTAATTTAAACCTGTTGCCTAACCAGCAGTATGTTCTTATATGCTGGCTTTAACATCAGTCAATTTAAAATTCTTCAGCTGGGATTAACTTCTTCCCTTATGTGGTAAATCAAATTACCTCCTACCTGCTGCAGTGTAAGAGTATGAACACGAATTGTGTCTCAGCTGATGTGTGGTACTTATCTCTTAGAGTTTCTTGGCTTCCAAAAATGCCTGGGACAAATAGCAGGGAAAACCAAATGACCAGTAGTAGGCAAGAAATTTGTTACAGTGCATGGAAGTGGTAAGGGATTGTGCCAAGATATTTTCTCCTATTCTGCAACATCACTAGAAAAAACTAAAAGCGAAGACTTAACTTAAGTCTTAACTTGCCTATCTTCAAACATTTGAAGCATGGCTATCCAAGTCCACTACATTCTCCTTACTGTTGCTGCGGGCAATTGGGAATGTTATTGTTCAGTTGTGCTATTTTAAAAAATGAAATGTATTTGAACTAATTGCTTAGTGGATGGACGTGATTTTTATTTCAAGTTAGTAGAGTTAAAATAGTTTACACCTTTGAAAGAACAGGTCGGCATTATGTAGCTCCCTTGGTCTTTGGACAAGATAATATAACTTCCTTTCTCTGGGGTAGTTAATCAGTTCTATATGTCATAAGGGCAGTTTGTAATGATCAAAAATAAACATTATTAATTGTGCTTAATGATTGAATATCTTCTGTTATCTCTAGACTCAGACATCATGGCAATATTGCGCTGGAAGCGATTTTGAACATATCACTTCAGGAAAGGTACAGTCTGAGTATAGTGAATTCAGAAAAGATAAATAAGAAGGGAGATCAGAAGAGGTCTAGCAAAATGACCTAAACAGAAAGATTGAATGAATTCAGGTTGTTTAGTCTAGAGAAGATAGCCTAAGGCTGCTGCTGATAGTAGTTACACATTTGTATGAGACTGCTGCTGAGGAAGAGGGAACAATCTGTTCCTGATGCTCCTGGCAGGCAGGGCAACAGATAATTTCAGCAAGAAGAAGTTAAAATGGGAGTTAAGGAAACTTGCACCAGTGAAGATAACAAAGCAGTGGAACAGAAATGTCTTGGAAATTTTGGAATTTCCTGTACTAAAAATCTTTAAGAGTAGGTTACTCAGACCACGGGAATGATATATGAATATTCTTCCTTTGGCGGGGATGAAAAGGACCACCTGAAGTAACCAATAGCCATATGATGCCACTGGTAAGTATTTTAGTGCATAAATAATCTCATAATATCATAAAAATCAAGATCATTCACAGAGTGATACATTGTATATTGTGAATAACACTTTAGAATCTGTCCCAAAGTTGACTGACTGAACCTATATTTAGCTCTGTGCATTGTTCCCTAATCATAAATACCTTTATATCAGCTGCTTATTCATTTAAATCCACTGACAATAGGCCTGACCACCTTTTACAACAACATTTCTTTTGAGATTTTTTAATCTCCTTTTCAGATCTTGCGTATCTTTTGATTCAGTAGATGTCACTAGATTTTGCATAAAACGAAGTGTAAAAAATTCCTGTAAATACACTCTCCTCCTATCTGAAGATGCAGTCCTTCTTGCCCTGGCCTAGTGCTATCACATTCCCATCAGCCTGTTTTTTTGAAGATTAAATCTGAAAGGCAGAAACAGTGTGCTGCTAGCCTAGCTGCTGACAGAGAGCAATTGAACCAACAGATCCCCCGACAAGTTGTTTCAGGTTCAAGGTCAATCAGATATTTTCCAGTCAAATAAGATTCGGAGTCCCTGTGTATAGTGGATCAAATTGCCCAGCTTTCTTATCTTCCCTCTGTCACTGCTTCAAACAGCACGTTTATGGCTACTGCAGTGGTCCTTTCTAGGTGAAAACTCTGGGGAAGAGTGTCCTTCATCACAATGGCTCAGGTTCATTTGTTTCGTCAACAAACCAGAGTGTTTTCAAAGCCGTTGTGGGAACCACAGGGAAGATGCTACAAACACAATAATGTATTATCTGGGGAAGCATTTAAAGGTTGTGAGGGAGTCAGATGTCACTGGGACATGATGCTTCTTGTTTCTATGGTGAGGGTGAGCAAAAGGAAATAATCCATGAAAAACACCCAGGTTTTTTTTCTTTCCCTTTCATTATTCTATGCACCAGTTTTGCCAAGAAGTGATTTAAAATAACTGTTTAAACCTTACAAGTTTTAAAATGGTTTACTGCTGACAAATAGTGTTATATTCCAGTGTAACCGTCACTTCAACGAAGCCACCGAGGTGAAGGGCTCTGGAGCAAAGGACTGCAACGTAGGACCTTCCCAAGAGCAGCAAAACCACTGAAGCAAAAGCCCGGGGGCGGAGAGAGAGAGAGAGAGAGGGTGTCCCCGCCGTCCCTCCTCCCCGCCCCGAGCGGGAGGCGTCGAGCCCGTCGAACAGCAGCTCTGACTCAGCGTGTCAGGGGCCAAGGGTGACGGCGACCAAACACCCACACGTACAAAAGCAGCACTTAGGGAGCGCGAGCGACCAGGAGCACGGCGAACAGAGTGG
>NW_009606987.1:0-359 GCF_000690535.1 Cariama cristata | reverse complement strand
GGCGAGGGGGGGGGGCCCCCCCCCCCCGAGCGGGAAGCTCTGCCTCAGCGTGGGCTTGGCCGAGGGTGACGGCGTTCAAACCCCCACACCTACATAAGCAGCCCCTAGGGAACGCGAGCGACCAGGAGCACGGCGAACAGAGTGGGCAAACAGAGTGGGGCACGGCAGTTGGTGCAGGCAGGGTGTGTAGGCCAGGTGCTGAAGCTCTGACAGCTCAAGAGGTAAACCCTCACCGGAGGTCATCGCCTGCCTAAGTAGAGGAGGCCTCACCATGGTTTCCACTCTGCCGAAAGCCGTTGGCAGGAGGAAGGTGGCTACCCACACGGAGCTCCCCAAACATGCCGCTGTGCAGGTCACCG
>NW_009606986.1:0-40533 GCF_000690535.1 Cariama cristata | reverse complement strand
AAGGAGCGGCAGAGACAGCGGGTGATGAGCTGACCACAAGCCCCATTCCCCGTCCTCTGTGCTGCTGAGGGAGAAGAGGTAGAGAAATTGGCAGTGAAGTTCAGCCTGGGAAAAAGGAAGGGTGGGGGGAAGAAGTTTTTAAGATTTGTTTTTATTTTTCATTATCCTATTGTGATTTGACTGATAATAAATTAAAGTAATGTTTTTCACCAAGTTGAGTCTGTTTTGCCCATGATAGTAATTGCTGAGGAGGGGAGTTAGAGCAGCTTCGGTGGGCTTTTGGCATCCACCAAAGTTCTGGAAAATTCAAATAGTTTTTGACAAAGATGAGGATTATTGTTGATGGTATTATTATTATTATTTAAGAAATTGGCCTCTAGGCAACTTAACAAACCATCTTGCAGCTTGCATTACTTATAATATTTTGCACTGCAAATTTCTATTTGTTTCTAAAATATATATGCTTTTAGGGCTTATAATTAACCTTATTCCATTATTTATATTTTGATGCATTCATGTGCAACTGAAATAAAGAAAAATATTGATGCAACTAATTAAATAAAAGTAAAATCGTATAAAGTTTCATTATAACTGTAATTGATTTGTCAACTGAGTAATATAGCTAGATATATTACTCTGTTGACAAATTAAGTTAAAATGATAATGACACTTAGCCTGATCCTTATTTTTTATTGTATTCCTTCTGGGTAATTTCTCATTTCTTACAAAAAAAGAATGCAACTTTTCTTTTAGATGCCTCTAAAGTCTGTGGATTAAAATTAATATATTAAAGTCGTTCACCTTTTCTTTTAATTGAAGTACAATAATTTACATTAGTTAATTGGCTTTTGCCAAAGTTAATTTGATAGTGGCGATAGAATGCAGTCAAAATACATCTACTGTCCGTAGGTGCAATAACATTTAGATAAGTAGGTAATTAAACCATCTAGAATCCAGAGGCCTTCACACTTTCCTTCATCAACAAGGAACTTGTCTTGGAGAACAAATGCCCCTGGCTTGGGACTAATTCTCTGTAAGACAACGTATTTTCCTTCAAAAAGAAGGATGCAGCTTTAAGAAAGCAAGAAAGAGCTGCCCAAGGAGACCTATGACCTGTGATGATAAGTGGTGAGTGATGGCCGAGCAAGGGGTAAAAGAGGAACAGTTATTCAGTGTTTCTTATAATATAGGAACTTGAGGACAAAAAAAGAAATGGTAATGTTAAAAAAACTGGAAGGATACCATGATGGGGTGGCCTTGGCTGGCTGCTGGGTGCCCACCAAGCCACTCTCTCACTCCTTCTCCTCAACAGAACAGAGGGAGAAAATTTAAAACTCATGTGTTGAGATGAAAGTAGTTTAATGAAAGAAAGCAAAGGCCATATGTGTAAATAAAGAAAAAAAAAAAATTATTCTCTACTTCCCATCAGCAGGCTATGTCCAGCCACTTCCTGGGAAGTAGGGCCTCAGTATGTGTAGTGGTGGCCTTGGAAGACAAATACCTCAATAATGAATACTTTTCCCATTCTCCCCTGCCACATCCTCCTCCTTTCTCTTAGCTTTTATTGCTAAACATAATATTGTATGGTATGGAATATCCTTTTGGTCAGTTTGGGTCAGCTGTCGCAGCTATGTCCCCTCCAAAACTCTTGCACAACTCCAGCCTGCTGGCGTTTATGGGGGCAGGAGTTGGAGAGACAATCTTGATGCTGGGCAGGCACAATTTGAATGTGATGTGAAGAGTGCTATAGGCTTCAACCATTTTACCTTGTTCAGTTGCAGTTCGTTAAAATCATAATTAAAATTTAAGCATAGGTTTAATTTTATAACATTTTAAAGGAAATGATTTTCCTCTTTTTTGCTTTTTATTTAAAGAAAAATGTTTCTAAATCTGTATATCCTTCTGCAAGTGCAGAATACCATCAGCTATTCTTGTGAAGCCATTGCCGAATAGCTCTTTCCAAGCACCTGAATCTAGACACCACATGGTATGACTGCCTTCCTGTTCATTCGATTAGTTCTTTGTACACCATATCATGGTTGCTCCTGTTAAATATAATTCTTATACTGTATACTTATCCATTGTTTGCTTTTTGATGGGTTAATTACTGTGCCCATGAATTAAAGAAGACTCAAGCCCCAGTTGTTACCAATATGACATTTTCAGTTCACCATGTGTTTTTTAAGTATTGTGTTTATATACTTCTAGGACTACACTGTGTTCGACGTACAATATCATAGGTGACATTCCTAGACCTTTTTTATTCTTTTGATAGACTGCAAACATCCTGTTTGTTAGTCTGTTATCTAGCTGCATATCAGTGATACTTCTAATGTTTATGTTACTTTTGCAGCACAGAAAGCATAAGAATTTGCATTTCTCAGATTTGCATAGCATTGCTTTATCATACACATAGCATTTAAATCGGTTTGCCATGATGTGTCTCTTCTTCCCACACACAAAATAGAGAAAGTGCATTTGATTCAACAATAAATTGCCACATCTTATTCTTTTTCCAAGCGATGTTAAAAGGAGTGGAATATAAATGATTCATCTTTTCAACATGGTACTACAAGTATTTCACCTTTTCTAGTGCTAACCACCAACTTGTCCAAGTGCTCTATGTCCTATTTGTTTGATGCTAAAACTGAGGTACAGTGTAGATAAAACACTATTATATTTACCATAGAGATTGTGGGTCAGACTCTTACATGAACCATATTAGTGATGAAAACAAACAAATACAATTTAATTACCTGCAATCAATAGAACAAATTTTATATGCTGAATATAAGCTGTGAAAAACAGCAAATTAAATCTCTGTCACAGCTTGCAAGCTTAAGAGCACAAGGATTCCACAAGTAAAATATGATTGCAAAGCAAACAAAGTAACTGCAAAAACCAACATGATCAGCTCTTCCTTTAGGAGCAATTTTTTTCCAAATTACTGAAGTTACACGGCCTTATACATCCTATTTTCATAAATCATATAAGAATTTAGGATACCAGTGGGATCTAGACTCCAAAGTACCTATATGATTTATGTGTGTATAGAGAAGTCACTTAGGTGCCTTTCAGAGTGATACTTCTAGATTTTTCTTCATTTCCAACCTAAAAAGAGGTGGAAGTGCCTCATACTCTTGTAGAATTTTCCAGTGCCCAAATAATAATTTGGGATTTTCTGCTATGGGTGTCCTTTGATAAGTCATCTTGTCACTTGGTTAAGAAAAATTTTGAGCCAAAAAGACCACCTAACTTCTTTTGGAAGACCAAAACCAAAACCAAAACCAAAACCAAAACCACAGATCATCTTATGCAGGGTTGTCACAATGGTTTTCATATACAATCAATTCACAATGAGGCTAGACTTTGTACTGTTCTTTATTTCATTGATTTTTTTTTTTTTTTGGTTTGTCTGCCTTTGTGCTTATATGCATTCATTCTTTTTATTTTAATTTTAAATCTCCCAAGTAATTTCATAGACCATCTTTTGATTGCTTATAGGTAATCAAAGGAAGAGGCGCTACAAACTGAGAAATGGTGTTAAGAAACATTCGTCTGTCATTTTTTCTTTTTAAATACAACTGATAGCATAGCTTTGCCTTTCAGACATGTTAGGAATATGAAGACTATAGTATAAGAAAAAAAATTGATTGTTCTAGCAATAGAAGATATAAGTGCAATGACATAGGACTTTTTATAAAAGAAAATTTACTTTTACAGTCTGTGGAGTAGCTGTGGGTAATTATTCACAAATTTATAAATGGAGAATTAAATTCTGAGATTCAAGTACATTTGGTTTAATTTGTTTCTACTCTCCCCACCAGAGCAAGCATCCAGCCAGGTTCCAGCCTGAGAGTTACTGTTTTATTGCTATATTTATAAAAGGAATTAGAAGGGACGAAAACAGTGAAAACAAGTAACAAAAATGTAAGCAGGTGCAAGCTGTGTTATTTCTATTTTAAAATATACCTTCTACCAGCGTGGTATAGCAAACACCACCTTAAACATCCACAGTCAGATGCTGAGTCTCTTCCCTTTGCTGTAGATCTGGAATAGATACTTGATGACTACAATTTTTTTCTTGTTTTACACCACTGTGCCTGAGGTCAGAACCTGGACCCTTAACATGCACCAAACCCCCTCTAGCCCAAATGTAATTTGCACCAGTGGTGAATTAATTTTTCAGCCTCAGACCTTGAGCCTCCTTCCCTAAAAATTTAACAACATGATATTAGAAAGTGTCAGTGTTGAAAAGGTATTTTGCTGTGTAATAGAGAGCATAATTTCCTCCTCCAACAGATTTCTAATCTAAATAGTCTCTTATTTAGAATCCTGCATGCAGTGGCAAGTGACGTTTCGGTACCCAGCTAGAAATGAGCAATAACATTCAAATGAAAATTGGAAGCTGAAGATCTAATCATTAACAACAGATGGTTCAACTTGAATCTGATAAACAAGTTGTTGGACCCCATCACCACACACACACACACACACACCCCGCCTTCTCCCTACCCATTTCTTTTCCTTTCGCTTGGATATGTTTGTGTGTATGCAAGTTGTTTTACCACAGTCAAATCAACAGGGGAAAGAGAGCTTCCAAACCCAAAAGGTAAACCTCATGGTAAATCTGGAATACATTCAGATGGAAGTGGAAATCACTTGAGCATCTGATGCTGAGGTGTTTGGGATTTAATTCAGGCAGGTCAGTTAGCACGGTGGCAGTTTTCTTAGGCTCTGGATTTCCTCCCGCATTGGTCCATGTCCCAGTATTCTCAAAGTACAACCTGCTCCACTGAAAAATCCAAATATGAGAGACTCTACTCCATTCTTGGATGCTTATGTGCAGAACACAGTGAAAAGCAATTGGAGATCTACACACGCATCTGATCACAGAACTTGGCCCATTATGGCTGGATTTCATCCCGGTTTTACAATAGCTCCTTCTTTATTTTTCTCCATTCATTGAAAAGAAAGTCTTTGCCTTTGTGCACAATCACACGTTCAACAAAAAGAGAAAATAGAATATTATCAAAAGCAATACATGAAGAAAACATATGGATAAAGCATGGAGCTATGCAATTGCCCGATTTAACATCCTTCTTCATACTTGTCATTGAATAAGTTCAAAAGCTGTTCAAAGGCTTTTTGGCCAGATAACCATTGTTATTTTTCTCTGTATAGAAGTAGTTTGCTTAAGCCAAAAATTAGTTAAAAGTTATTTTAATTTGAATACTCCTTAACAACCCCGGTGACATAACTGTCAAAATGCTCCAAACTTAAGGAATAAGTAGGACTGATGAGGACTGAGAAAATCACATGGTCCATCATCTTTGATATTACAGTCCTGGAACCTCACTGATGAATATATTGGGTGGGATATATACAGACTGTGACTCGAAGGGGACCACAGCATCTGCACGTTTTTCCAGATTACCCAAACTAACTTTTGAAGGAGACTCAGCAGTACAGTAGGAAGAGTAGAGAGTCCTAATCGTTAAGAGCTAGACCTGGGGACTTGCGAGTCTGTAAATTCTAGGTCACAGAGAAGCCATAATTTCCATCAGTTAGGGATTGTAACAGCACTTATGTTGCATCTAACCAAAGGTCCACCTGTCCCATTATCATGAGCAAACATGTAATCTCACAAACAGTCATCCTGGTCCAACTTGGAGAAAGGGGGGGTGAAACTGGGACTTAAAGTGATACTGTCACCAAGAAATAAGCCTCAGACTACCACCATACATTCCATACAAGGAATATATATATATATGTACACCTTCTGACAATTATCAATTAAAGGAATTCCTAGAGCATTAGCCCAGTGTTGTGAGGAGAAATGTGGTGAAAAGGTCTGAGGTGCTTAAACACCATGGCACTGAAGAACATTGAGTTTGTGAGGCTGACAGAAGTTTTCTTTTGTTTCTAGACTGGGAAGTAATTTCTTCAGAAGAAATTATGTAATAAACACAGTTTTCCTTCCCATAGAATGGCCTCACATTCTTTTGAACATAGAAGGAATAATCATGCCAAATCAAATGAGTTCTGAGATTTGATCCAAAATATTTATGTTCCAAGCAATGAATTATTTTCAGTAGTTGCCAACCCATGACAGATTCAATCTACATCTGTAAACACCAGAACATTTTACATTCTGATACAATTTTCCTGAATTTACCATAGAGACAAGATTTTTGTGTGTGCGCATGTTAATCCCAGTGTAAAATATCCCCAAATCAATCGATCAATCGATTAACAAATTAAGTGCTAAATAATGGATGGGACTGTGAACATTTCCTGACAAGATGCTGAGAATAAAATATGTGTCTACAATTCTTTTGTCAAATAGCCAACAAAGCATTGCAGTGTTTTCTTTAGGAGTTTACATAAATGCCTGGAAAACAAATGGAAAAGTGTGTTCAAACAATATTTTATCATTCATATAAGCCAAGCAGAAATGGTCATTACACTGAAAAATGAATAAAATTCTTTTTGTTTCAAATTAAATTTTAATGTAGCAGAACTTTACATGATCCCAGGAACATAAATAAATACAAGGCGACAACTAAATATTTTCCACAGCTAATTATGCCATTAATACCGAACACAGTATAAAGTACTCATGAAATAATGTTGCTAAATACTAAAAAAAAAAAGAAGGCAAAGCAAAAGTTGTGAAAAGTCTGAAGATTTCATATAGTGAAGTTTGTCTTATGCAAGAGCTGTATTGTATGTATTTTAATTCTTAATTATTATTTTCTCTTATGCTGGCATAATAATGTAACTGATTTGTGGGTTGTCTCTTACCATAGTTTTGAATCCCTTTATATATATATATTAAATAATTGGGGCTTAGTCATTTAAAGTTGCTTTCAAGATGAAGTGTCGATCTATATATTTGCACATCACTAAGAATCTTAAGGTGAATGAAAGCTAACAAAATGGCTTGTTTTCTCCTGAAAATATTGCTATGAAAAGGGGACTGTCACACTCATTTTGCAAAAGCAAAGTGGGACATGAGATAGTAAACTGTCACATTAGTCTGTGGACGTTTATGTGATTAAACCAAAACTTGAACTCTGCTCTCCCATGAGCTAAACTAACAGCTTATTTTTTCCCTGTTTTCCCCACTTCATTTATAAGCAAATGTACCATATATCTACAGCACGTGCACATGCCACTCAACCTTGCTGTGATCAACATGTTATGAAAGAACAGTCTAGTTTGGAGTGTTTAGGGCTGTTAGGATAATGATTCTGCATGGTTGCTCTACTTCCCAGTGGAGTTGTGTTTTCCTGCACACATTTTTCTTTAATGCAAAATGCTTTATGCAAGCAGAGGAGACACTGGAGAGGTTTGCAAAACTGTAAACCTTCAACAGTTCAATGGGAAGCAAAGAAGGATCCCTTGCTAACCAGACTGGCTGTAACTGTTCAGCTGAACAACCTTGTCACTGCTATGGTTGCTTTTAATATTTGATGGCTGGTCATGCATGGCATACCTTATCACACCATCTCTGGAGGCAATGTATCAGGAAATTTGAAAAGATGCCACTGTGCTGGAAGGATACTCTTGCTGATTTAATGGTGAGGTTATGTTTCTAGGTTCTTATTTCACATCTCAGGATTATTAAATTATTGGCTACAATTGAAACTTAAAACAAAAGAAAATAAAAATATGTATAAGTTTGTGCCATGCAAGGCTCAAAGGGCCACCGTTCTTTGTGACTGAGCTGTGGTCACATATCTGCAAATGTGGAACAAAAAATCATCAAATAGAAGAGAAAATAGGATGTTATTGCCCCACATCCATGTACATAATTCCACTTGACCAGGGGCCGGACTGAAAACCTGCTGCTTTCACCAGGGACTCTCCCACACACTTTAAGACCTAAATATCTTCTCTGTTTCACTCAAATTTCAAAAATTCTCTCAAAATAGAAAGTCCATCCCACCAGTCTATGGCAGAGGGAGTTCCGCATCTGTTAAAATTAGTGGAGACAGGAGTTGACAACGCCGTTGCGCTGACCTATGGCCAGAAAGCCAAGGAAGCAGAGAAAGAGCAATAGATGAGTGTGGGTATCTGCTAGCTCTGAGTTTCTGCGAGCCCTCTGGGACACTTCTGGGAAGCTTTGAAGGCAAACTGAAAGAAAAAGTGCCTGACACGCATCAGGACATCAAGGAAAATTCCTTTGTGTTAGAATTTTATTAAAATCAGTGTGTTCCTATAAGAATTTCTATATCTATATTTGACCTTGGTTTTGTGCAAAATTTAATCCCAGACTAGCAGAAGTCAGTAAACCTGGTCACAGAAGCAGGTACTTATTGAAGTCGATGGCTCCTGGTTTAGGGGTATATTATTAGTGATTTAACAGCTGTTACCACTTTCTATGCTTTCTCTGTACTCTTTGAATGATGTGGGAATGAAGGAGGGAAAAACAGCCCAGGAAAGAAATAAACATTTTGGTTTAGCCTTTGACTGTGAAAGCAATGATTTGTGGTCATGGGCTCAAAAGCACACAGATAACAGCTCAGCCATTGAGACTAATCTGACGTTAGACATTTCATATAAAATGTCCCACCCCTTTGTAATTGATGCTCCTGAATTTCAAAGTCTTTCCTTTTTTGAATAATGAAAAATCTGGTCTTCAGCTAACCTTGGTAAAAAATTCTTTTTGAAAGCAATAAATACCTAGTTAAGTTCTAAAATGTTAATAGCTGTGCAAATAGTTACTGCTGTCTAAATGAGTGACCATTTAATGAATCACTTCCACCAAAAAGGTCAGTGTAGCAAGTCCCATGTGCATCATGTTATTACATCTTACCAGCAAATGACCACATTAATATTAACTGACAGATTGCAGACCTTTATGTTTATGTACAGTGGGTTTCTGGAAAGTGCACTTCTGGGAGGTGTTAGAAAACTTTCTGCTAGCATATCATCCTGTAAATTGTGCCGTTTTCAGGTCATTATTTGTTCAACATGTGGACATCTAGTTAAGGAGCTTTCTGAATGAGAAGTACATTAATGAATAAAGCACACTTGACCTCTCACTTTCACAATCTTGGCTCAAAACAAGTCAGTAGTCTTAATTCGTCACATTTCAGGGGTCTGGGACATGTCACAGATAGGCATTCCTATCAGGCAACCCCATGACAGCTCTGAAATAGCTAATGGTGTGCCTTAAGGTCAGAGACTGTTTAAGACAGAAGCAACAGCAAACTTTCATGCCCCTGATGATGCTGATGCTTGTAGTCTCTGTGATTGCATTAAGGTGAATTTCTGAATTAAACATAATATATCAAGCTTGCACTGAGGACCTGTCATGTCACCATGGCACAGAATTCCCACACTGAGGGCAGACAGTGCCTCATGTTCACCTTCCAAAATGATACTGCGAGCTGCATTTCCAAGTCAGCTATGGAATATTGAGTCCTTCTTACTAATATTGAGCCACTTAGACAAAAGCCTCTTCTATCCTAGTAAGGGCAGGACTAAGGAGGCGTCTAAGCAACTGCCAGGGCACAGGCTTGAGCTCTGTCCTGTAGAGGAGGAAGCAGGAGGGCCCTTGAGTTTGCAGACTGTGGGAGTCCAAGCAATGCTCCTGCTCCTACTCCTATCCTATCATGTCACCATCATCATTCTGCAGCAACACTGCTCATCAGAAAGAGGGACTAAGGATGAATTCAAGTCATTCTAGATGGGAAGATTCCTCCTCACCCAAGCTCTCCTCACCTGACCTCACCTGACCTCTCCTTCAGTCTTTTAGTTTTGTCTACTCTCACCAGCCTCCTTAGAGCTCTTATCCTTCAGACCTGTAAAACACCCAAGTTCAGGACAGGAAAATCAGGCACACGTACCTCCTGGGTCAATGTTTTTGTAGATCTTTGAGAGAGGTAATTTGCTCCTGAACACTGATAAGCCACTTTTACCTCTCCAGAAATTTACTGAGTATCACAAAGATGCTGCAAAAGTGATTAGGCACTTAAGCCCTTGTAGTCTTTTAAAGAAAAGACCACCAACCCCCCCCCCCAACCTTTTCAGAGAGTCTAGTGGGAAAAATGCTATTAAAAAGTCTCTACTTGCTAGTGTCCTTTTAAATTATGTAAAGCCAATTTCTTGTAATATTGTCACTGAACAAATAATCAGTTGGTTGAGAAAGATTTGTGGCTGTAATTATTTATTCATTTTAATGTTTGTTATTAAGCCTTCCTCTTGCTGTTTGCACCCATTATACGATGAAAGATCAATACAAAGAAGATGAGGAAGCGCAGAAATGATGGTTAATTATCAGGGAGTGAGGAGGAGGAGGAGAGCAGCCTTGGTACAAATGACTGTGAGACCTAAAGCCAGTGCTCTAGTCTTTTGCTGGTATTAGCTTTTGTTTTGCAGTGTGAGGGGTTTTTTGTTGCTTTTGGTTTTTTCGATCAGGATAGTGGGGTGAACACTTGAGACAAGTTTTATCATGCTTTTGTGATCTGCTTTATAGTTGGGATTGAATATAGGAGAAGCAGTGATGCCAAGTTGATAGAAGGAGCCTGCAGTTGAGAAACAAGGGTCTTTTTCCCAGTTTAGCAAGTGGCTTACTATGTAACTTGTTTCATAGAATCATAGAAACATAGAATGTCCTGATTTGGAAGGGACCCACAAGGGTCATCGAGTCCAACTCCTGTCTCTGCACAGGACAACCCAAAATTCACACCACGTGTCTGAGGACATTGTCCAAATGCTTCTTGAATACTCTCAGTCTTAGTGCTGTAACTACTTCCCTGGGGAGCCTATTCCAGTGCTCGATCACCCTCTGGGTGAAAAACCTTTTACTAATATCCAACCTAAACATCCCCTGGCACATCTTCATGCCACCACCCCAGGTCCTATGACTGGTCATCAGAGAGAAGAGAACAGCGCCTGCCTCTCCGCTTCCCCTCATGAGAAAACTGTAGACTGTGACAAGGGTCTCCCTTCCTGAACAAACCAAATGACTTCAGCTGCTCCTCATATGGCTTCCCCTCTAAACCCTTCGTCAAATTTGTGGCCCTCCGTTGGACACTCTCTAGTAGCTTTATATCCTTTTTATATTGACGCACCCAAAACTGCACACAGGACTCAAGGTCACACCACACTGGTGCAGAGTAAAGTGGGACAATCCCCTCCCTCGACCAGCTGACTCTGTTGTGCTGGATGCACCCCAGGATTATGGTTGGCCCTTTTGGCTGCCAGAGCACACTGTCGACTTGTGTTCAACTCGCTGTCAACCAGAACTCTCAGGTCCCTCTCCTCAGGGCTGCTCTCCAGTATCTCGTTCCCCAGACTGTATCTGTATACAGGTTTGCCCCATCCCAGGTGCAGAATCCAGCACTTGTCCTTGTTGAACTTCATACGGTTGGTGATTGCCCAGCTCTCTAATTTGTTTAGATCTCTCTGCAGGGCCTCTCTGCCTTCGACTGTGTCGACAGTTCCTCCTAATTTTGTATCATCAACAAACTTACTTAGTCTACCTTCAAGTCCGACATCCAAATCATTTATGAAAACTGGGCCTAAGATGGATCCCCGTGGAACCCCACTGGTGATTGCTCTCCAGCCCGATATGACCCCATTTACTATAACACTTTGAGCCCAACCCGTCAGCCAATTACTTACCCATTGCATTATGTGTCTATCCAGCTGTATACTGGACATTTTGTGTGGGAGGATACTGTCAGAGACAGTATCGAAAGCTTTAATGAAATCTAAAAAAATTACATTGACTGGCTTCCCTTGATCAATTAGGTGGGTAACCTTGTCGTAAAAAGAAATTAAGATTGCTAAACAGGACTTTCCCCTCATGAACCCATGCTGACTGGGGCCAATGACTGCGTTGTCTTTCAGGTGTTTTTTAACATATGTTGAAAACATATGTTTTTCAACATCATGTGTTTCACATCTTTCTTCTTTTATTTCTACAGGTGTAAACCAGCAAGACTTACTCTTACCTTCTTTAGCGTTTTGTAATCTAAAGATGAAAAGTAATCTGTCTTTACTATAATCATGGGTATGTATTGACATCTACATATCTCTGTGCTTATTTATGTATATATATGCAGATAGAAATACATATACAAAAATATAATTATTTTATAGCTTAGATTAAATTGTCTCATTACTACCCAGGATTAACAGACATAAAAATCCTGCAGATGCATTATTATTAGTTGCATTCATGCAGCTGTGGAGAGGTAAAATACATTCCAACTGTTCCTTTCAGAATAGCATGATACCTGTTAAACGTGATTTTTGTCCAGCAGATTTTTTATTTGTTAGCTGACACAATAGCTGGTACTTAGTAATTAGACTGTGGTAATATCACCTGGTATTAGAATCCCCACTTTGATTTTTTTAATTGGGATTGCATTGAGTATATTTCATGTATAATACCAAAATGATGTGTTACAGGCTGCAATGCAACAAACTGCTCAGACAAGTCTTAAATGGACAACACAAGTATTCAGCTCTGAACAGTCATGTATCATAACAAATCTGGTGAGTGCAAGGGCTACCCAAATGGGAAAAAGCCTGAAAGTAGGTCTATGTTCAAGTTTTTACATAAATCTCGAGAGTTTCTGTCTAAATGCTTGCAAAATCCATCATATAGCTCCAGGCCAGCCCTGAAACTTGCCTTTAGTGAAAATCTCCCACACCCTAGATACTGGTACGTACAAATGACAGGTAACTGTGGTAAATATCTCTAGGAGTCACTTTCTGTTAATATGGGGCCAGTAACTCTATTAAAATGACAAAAATAATAATGCCTCTGAAATTATCCTTTCTCATGCTGCATGCCTGCAAAACTTTTGCCAGAGCTGCCTTCTTTTCTAACAGCTTTTCATCTAGTTTCCTGCCATGGTTGAGAAAAAAAATAGTTCACAAAATGACACATTTTCACTGCTTTTTTTTTTTTTTTAATGGCTTTACAAAGAATGTTTAACAATAATAATAAAAAAATCCTTAATTGCAGTATACCCATATAAGTTTTCCTACTCATCCAACTTCTGATCTGAAGAAAGATATTTCCTTCAGTAAAACTTATTTCAGCCATTCACTTCCTTGAGTTATTAACTTACAGGAATGCTGAATTTCACAATGAGAAGAAAGTCACTTTTAACAATATCAATTACTTTATGATATCATTTGGACGTGTTCAGCATGATATTTTTGCTGCCTCTGACAACAGTTAGTGAGACTAAAAGTACCTACACATTAATATCTGGAGCAGCAGTTTCCTGTCTAGTCCTTACAATTGCATACCATAGAGCAAGGCAGCAATTTGTGCCTATAGCTATATACCTAGTACTTAGCTATACTGTTTCATTCTTGTAAGCCATCCTACTTGACTTACATAGATAAATCTGATACATTGGTGTTTACAATATTAAGGCTTTAACAACAGTAGTAGAAGCCCTGAATATTTTCAGAATAGATAAATCTATCTTGTTTTCTTTACTAAATGCTGTCTGGCAAATAGAGTTAGAGAATTTAGCAGCCTAAGTCATGAAACGGTTAGAAACAAATCTGAAGCTCTGGAGATGACTCACAGAATTAAGTACAGTCCAACATGTAGGTAGTTGTCAGAAGTGGCCTATAAATGTCATTCAAGTAGAAATATTGTATCATTTTTTCCTTGCATACACATTTCAGTAAAATAGAAGAGAAGTCTGACTTTTAAAAAGTTTATGTTAGAATTTAGGTTTTTTCTTACTTCACAGAGTTGAGTTCCTGTTACAAAACCAGACATTGGAAGAAATACGTTTCTTGGCAAAGTTAAGAGCTACAAAGAAGAGCAAGGCATTGTTCTTCATTTTACTATGCACTTTCCCTTGAAACTTACTGACTACTTAAATCATCTCAGCTATGCAGAAACCTTTAGCAATAAAATAAAAACTGTATTAAGCACTAAATTTTATACATAACTGGTATTTCTCATTGATGGAGAGTTTATGGAAGTTGTCAACTTCTGAGTCTAAGTTATATGAAGGCAATCATAATCTGAGGGCATATGAATTGATCTAGTCAGAAATGGTGCAAATAAAATTAACAAAGTTATTAATTTTTTTGCCTTAGCTGAAGATCCATTTGCTGTTTTCCATACTCTTTGCAAGGGATGAATAGAAAGCTGAATACAGAAGTTTAGTCTCTCCATTAAGTAGAAACTTCCTGCTGGGATTTGAGGAAAAGACTGGCATAGAAATAGGTAACCATTTAGCTTCTGGACTGCTTGGTCTCTGTATCTCAAAAGATGCACAGGGCCAGAGGTTATGTATTATTCATTTTTCAATTGGACTCAGTGGAGAAATTTGAGAATTTACTACATAAATATGTTAAATTTAAGTACATCATGAATTTCCATAAAATTCACTGAGAGTCAGATTCATCATTTCCTCCCAGTTCAACAAACCACTTTAAGATGTGCTTGAATTTAATTCAATGGAGCTGTGAGCACTTACCGAAAGTTCAGTGTATCCTTAAATGATTTGGAGAATGAGAACCATCTGCATATGTGTAAGTGCTTTGCTGAACGTGCCTAAGTATCCAATTCACAGCCCCATGAAATCCATGAGGTTTCTCCTTTGATGTCACTGGGTTTCAGATTTGGCCTTGACAGTTGGGTATTATCAGTTCATTACTAGTTCAGAGCTCTCTTGTTGCTTCCTTGAAGGCAGTTGACATACAGCTTTTCACAGTAATGCTCTATGCTTTGCATCAGAAAGCCCTAGATAGCATTCTAAGATTTCTTTCTTAATGGTGTCCGTGGGTCTTGTTGTGATTATGATTTTAAAATGTGCTGCACAAAAGTGTCAACTAACACAACCGGAATAATAATTCCTATTGAAACACTGAAACATACATTCTGTCTGTACAAGAGCCTATAGTAACAGAATGTCACAGAATAATGTTATGTACATTAGGCTTTTATGCAAGGTAGGGAACTTCACACTACCTGTTGCACACTCAATGTTGCATTTCCAACAAAGGAACTTGTCATAGTTCTATTTATTATTGGGGTGATTGCAGCGATTAGAGTCCAAATTTAAAAATGTGATTAATAAACCAGGTGCTCTTTCAGACCTTCTCTTTCCACAGTCAGAGGAGATAAGAGCAATCTATGCTTTAGTTAGTTCCCTGACCCATAGGTTAAAGTCATATGGGGGACCACTGAATTATGTTCCATAATCCTGATTTTGAAGGCAATTTCATTCTTACTTATCTGAGCACCTTCTGCTTTTAATGACCTCTTCTGTTTTCCCACTTATAGATAGGACTGTTTATACTACCCATGAGATGCGAAGATATTTAAATTCTCTCTGAGACACGTTCTTTTCCACAACATCCTGAAATAAATTACCCACAGGATCTATTCATTTCTTTTCAATGCCTCAGAAAGAAACTTCAAAAAAACCCTGTTGTTTTATTATGTCACACCGATGTGGTAGTTATTAATAAATCTCGAAATCATTCTTCACAATTTATCTGGAAAGGGCACAGATTAAGATTCTGTTGAAAAAGTTAGGAGTACGTGGTATCAACAAAGCATTTGCTAAACGAAAGAACGACTGGATAACTGGCTGTTAAGAAATAAAAGAAAGTAAACTGGGGCCATTTAAACAAAATGTATCTTAATTCAGCTAAAAGAAGACAAAGTTATAGAATTTTTCAGAAATGTACATTCAAACCACAGCTATAGAAAGAGAAAAGCAGAATCTGAAGGGGGCAGTGGTAGTATGTCAGTCACAAAAATAACAAGCCAATAAAGACCACTCAGTGCTCCTATGCAGTACTTCCCTTCAAAGGGGCAAGGCTATTTTACAGAAAAAGGGCAGGCACGGCATTGGGAAGACCAGTCATGGAATATTATACAGAATTGTAACATCCACATTGTGCACTTAGTCTCAAGTGTAGAGAAGACTCACAAAAAATCATCTAGAGCTTGGAAGAAATGCCTTAGAATAGAAAATGTAAATGTAAAGAGGAGAAAATACTAGCAATATTCAAGTTTGTTTCATTGAACGGAGAAAGGTAACAAAATCAACAGTTGAACACTAAAGTCAAATAAATTCAAATGAGAAATCAGGTATACATTTTTAACAAGCCTAAATAAATAAATTTTGGAACAAACTGCCAGAAGAGATGGTAGTGTGGTGGTTTTAATTCAGCACCACAGACTTTTCTAGGCGATGTTTGGTGTAATGTAGGCTGCTATACTAAACACAGGCACAACTAGATAAAAGACAAGGAATTTATTAATGCAGGATATGAGACTATAAAATTGAATTATTCCATTAGGATCAAATTTTTATGTGGTTTTAAGGCTACCACGTGATCAGAGGTATTGAGAACATTTTTTATAACAAGAAACTGGAGAGGTTCAGTCTATTTACTTTATCAAATTAAAAGTAAAGAGTTGACTAGATTGCAGTCTTTAACTAAAAGAGTAAAAGAAAAAAAGAAAAAAAAAGCCATGATTAGGTTTTTGGAACATGAAGTTTCAAAGTTTAGGATGGAAATGTCTGGAAAGACAAAAAAGGAGTTAAGGATGACTGTTCAAATATCTGTTTGACCAGTGTGCTAGAGTCTGCATCGCTTGAACTCCTTATGCAAAGACTTTGATGTCCTTCTAAAAACTGTAATATAAAAATTGTCTGAACCCATGGCTCACAAGGGATCAGATGATCTTTTTGGAAATGTACCTTTTGACATTAAAATTGGAGGATTTTAAATATATGCACCTCTCTCAAACCCACACAAGCAATCAAAATGAAACACAATCCCAGCTTGCTTTTTTAACAGTAATTGCTATTGTCAAAAAGGTTTAAAAAGTAACAACCTTCTGTCACAGTGAGTAATACATAGACACATATTTCCATGTTTAATCTAAAATAGCTCTTATACACCAGTTTTACCATGATACATTAGAATACCATTAAAGAGCTATTAACACAGTTGAGCAGGAGAATTGCAATACCACACTACTATCTCTGCTCTTCTATAACGTTAAGTTTTTCTAGGTTTTGAGACTAGTTTCTGTTTTTAATCTGTTGCTGCAGTAAAGAAATGATGGTCATTCATGTTATGTTATTAACTTTACCCCAAAGGGTTCTTGTTCATTTCCAGATAAATATCATTTAATGTTGATTTTTGGGGTATACACGTAAAGTAGGATCCTGATAAACTCCTGTGCCACATGGAAATATGTCAGGATCATTTCTGGGGTTTATGCTGTAATTATTTTAAGTGCTTAGAGCAATGATGTAAATAACAACTGGCATAAACTGAACAGGTTTTTCAAATCTACTTCATTGTCAGCAACCCAAATGCTTGGTTCAGAGCAGCATCTTGGTTTACAAGCTCTGAATCCCCCTTTGGGTTAGAATACAGTATCTGTTGTCTTCAGAAGCTGTGCTGGAATTTATGCCAGATTTGTCTGAGGCAAATTAGTTGGGTTAGTTGCAGCACACCCACCTGTGATGATAAATATAATCTAGCTTCAACTCAATGTTTCTTACCTTTGAAACTAAGAAGCTTAGTCCAGAGTCAAAGACGTTAAAGAGACAACTAGGAAGCTTATGAGTTTATTAATACAAGCTTCGAAATTAGATGACTGAAGTTTAGCAGAAAGGATACTGTTCCCTCTTTCCCGTCAACTCAAGTCACTTCTAATCTTCTGTGACAAACAAAAACATTCACTTTTTCTATATTTTAATGGGTGTGTTAAAAAAAATCAAGGCAAAGTAACCAATCTCTGTGGTTCTAGTTAATTCTAACCAGTGCATATTCTAGTTTGGGACCAACGGTAGAATTTCTTATCCACTACTAGTCAGTTGTCAAAAACAGTAAATAAATTATTTAACACAGATATAACCAGATTTTTCTCTGCTTGTTGGCCTATTTTACATTGTTAGTTCTCAGTTCTTATTAGCAATGTGGAACTGAGGTACACTAATGTAAAGTTGTTTCTCCATCAATCCACAGCACTGTTACTTTTAATACCATTTGCTTAATGTTCATGTGCCAAAACACATGATTTCTTTTCACAGGTTAGCATTGATTAGTTTAATGCATTGTAATTGCCTTGATTCTTCTTGGTCATTTGTGACACCCCCTATATTTTTCTCAGACATTTGATATTTGGAAATTTCAAAGAAAATTTTGAAAATTTAGATTTAGATGTCAATTCCTATAGAACTCAAAAAAATTAATAAAACTGAATACTCTAAACTTAGTTTAAAAAAAAAAAAAAAAAGAAAAAAAAAAGGAAAGGGAAACCAAAACTCAGTTCACATTCACACCATGTGTACTTGGAAAATTAAATCCTATAATGGGAGCCAACTTTCATGATTACGGTATCTTTTATGTTCTTGCCCTTCTGATACCAGAATCTTTCTCACTCTAAACAAAAATGAAGGGGGAAGAAAGAGGAAGGCAGGTAAGTTCAAGTGATATTACCAGAGACTTCCAGCACAGCTTTAAAAAACTGACTTTGTTGATTTAAACACAGTACAACAAATCACATTCCATGATCCTCTTGAGGTCAACTTCTACTCTGGAGAAAGTGAGATAAAGTAAAAAAACTGAAGACAAAAAACAGTTATTGAATACATTTTTCCCTCCAAAACCCTCCTGAGAGCATTTGAGCTGGTAGGCCCTTTTGAGGTTTGCTTTGTATGCACTTTAAAAGGTGGTTGATTTTTGTGGGTTTTTTTTTCCTACATTTCTCCACTGTAGGCTAGCTGTTCATTGACTACCTACCTCCTTTCTTTTTCACTTGCTTCTTGATATTTGAAAGAACTCAGCTATGGAACACTCAGAGACCTTCCTCTGTTAAACATTGTTCATGCTTATTTGCTGCATACGGATTCACAAATATATACATGTATATATAATTACAGACAATAAAAATACACATTTAGTAAAAAGCTGCTCCAAGAAAGACAGACTCAGAAAACATTATAATTCCCACAGGAGTTTTTAAATATTCATGCAGCAATCCATCACCTTCCATTTGTTCTTTATGGCCACCCCCATAATCAAGGAATCGATGTTCCAGAAGAGCCCAGGATAGTCCCAGATATAACTTTACTGATCTTCCTTCCTCTAGAAGGCAGTACTAATTCTGTCTGAGCTGTCTAAATATCCTGTCTGGTAGATAACATCAATTCTTAGTAAAGAAGGTCTCTACTTGATGTTTCCCTGATGACTTCCCCTTCAGACTGCTTCCTCACTCCTGAGGCAGATGATACACAGGGTTACAGCTGGACTAAGCACAGAGTGATATTACACTCGTGCACCCACCACACCACTTGCTCTAGCATGCAGCACGCAGCTAGACTTGGCAGGATCTAGTAGTTAAATAAAGTGGTCATGAAACAAATGTTTCTTCAAGCCCAGTTCAATTCCACCCTTGAGCAATAATGTTAGATGCAGCTTATATATTCAAAATGACATACGTAATGAAACCAACCATATTTCTTAAGTGTTCTGAGGTCTAAAGAAGTATGTTAATATATAAGGTTGTGCAACATACTACTGCCATTAGAAACTAGAAATGTTCTAAACATTTGTATAAATTTCAATTAATGTAAGATTTTACATGCAGTTAAAGCAAAGAAACAAAACTCTGAAACAAAAGTAATAACGATTCAGAGATAACTCAGTGCACAGCTTAAATATGTGTGTAACTTGTTCTCCTAAACTGCCTAGTTGTCCTCTTACATTTATTAGAGAAATTAAAATGCTACTGCTATTACAGTTCACCTCTTCCCTTCCAAGTCTGGGCAAAGACAGAATGTAAAAATACCAAATATCTTACAGGAAAAAAATGTCCTTTGAATACTACCCAAATTAGGACATTTACATCTTTCAAGAACTTACAAGGCAAAGTGATTCTGGCAAAATTCAAGGAACTAACACATTCAGAATCACTAAACTTGAAACCGTTGATAAACTAAGTCTGACACAATCACAAGATGCAAATGAACCAAGTTTCACTGTTCTTGGTTGTCAAACTCCAACCAGATCAACCAGTTTCTGTCTTGGCTTTATGATTTTAACAGTAGGAAAAGTAGCAGATAGCTTAAAATTGTTCAATTTAGGCAGAACTCAGACCTAAACTGTGCCTCTGAATCCAGATTGAACTAATCGTTACAAGATAAATTCATCAGAATGCAGTTAGATACACCATTTATACAGCATTTTTTTGTATCTGTTCTGTTGGAACCACAGTACTATGAACAAAAGATCCCATCCTGTCTACATTTGCATTGATCTACAGAACTCATTGGATCTTAAATAGTTAAACTCTGTCTGAGGACTCAACTCCCTGTATTCATAAGCCAAGATGTAATTCAATATACTTTCACAAAGGGAGAAAATCTTAATTCTCTCCTCTATTCCTTTTCTGCCTTTCCAATACAAGTTGCCACAAAGCTAAGCTACCAGAAATCATGTAGCAATGAATTTTTTTTGAGAATCTGTACAAAATACTTATGCATGCTTAAGTCCTTATCAATCTTTATGTATATGTGTATATACATATACATGCGCCATGTCACATATACGTGAAGCATATTTCTAATATAGACAGTTACATATATATTTAATAGATGTTATATATTTATATTTTATACAGAGAATTCATAGTGCTAAATAAATGTATACATACAATAGAGAGTGTGTGCGTGTGTGTGTGTGTGTGTGTATGTGTGTGTGTGTATGTGCATGCTTATATTTTAATAGCATAAACTTTATAGAGAGGGAAGGGAACAGGAACAGAAACAAGAGCATGTAAATGTTTGGGAAAGTTCTGGAACAAGAGAAGCTCAGCTAAAACACTTTTGTGACCTTATCTATGTTAGGTGCAACTGATGCTCTCTGTAATATCCAGATCGATGTGTCTTGTTAACTGCCTCATCATGTGGTGTCATCATTAGTGTAATTAATGAATTACCATAGCAAACTGCAGTGACTGTAAAGTTTTAGAGAATAAGCAGCCTTTACCTGTAACAACATGGGTTGGTGGACACCAATGGCATATATTTCATATTGGACTGGTTAGGGACAATGACACCAGCAATGTCCTTTGCTTAAAGAGGAAAAAGAAATCAACTTAGAACCTTCTTAAATGAAAAACTTTGCCCTTTTGCTGCCTTTCCTAATAGAAAACAAGTTAAAATGTACCATTGGGCAGGTTAATTGACTTACAAGTATGTCTTTTTAATAAGTGTCATAAAGTATGTCATGCAGCCGAAACTTGCTTTCAGTGCATTTTTTAAACTGTTGTCAACCAGATTAAAGTTTATTGTTTGCATGTAAGTTTCCGTTTTCAAGCAGTAATGAAAGACATTAAATTGATTTGCCATGCGTAGATATGAAGCAGGTTATGTCCTTTGCTCTTTGTCAATGTGCCTTTCCCAGATGCTTTCTTTCTTTGCTGTTTGTCTAAGTAATGAATGTTCATGCAATGAATGCTCATGAAATGTTCTCCCTTCCCCGTGGCCCGAGATGCAACTTCCCATTTCTTTGATGTCCTGTTTAAGTTAAAGGTTAGTGTATATAGGGACCTGATTCACCACATCTTGGCTTTTTGTAAGTCTTTGGACTTTTGATGGAGAAGTGATTGATGAAATTCTGCACTGAATCAGAATTTAATAGCATGCTATTCAGGGCATTGAGCGTTTTTCTTTGTACAGCACCAGCATGGTGGGACCCTGTTACTGAAATTAGCATCTGGCGTAACCCAAGACTGTAAAAACTCTGCAATAATCTCAACATTTGGTTACTTAAAACACAATATGCCAACTGAGATTGTGCTTCATCTTGGCAGAAGGAAAAGACAACTAAAATTAAAAAAAAAAAAAAAAAAAAAAAAAAGCGCATTTTCCAATAAGGAAATAAGTATTTTAAGGAGAAGAACTGGTTTTCAACATTAACAGAGACAAGAACATTGCAAAACATGACAGACATGGAGAAAATTCCTGGAGCAGGAAATATTCAAAAATGCTTTGGTGAAGAATAGGATTACATCTAATAGTAGCCTGTTTCTTTGAGTTTTTTTTTAATTATATACCTCATAGTAAAAAAAAAAATTATGCATGGGAAAACAAACAAACCAAGAAACAAACAATAAAAATCACGAAAATACCCTTCCAGGTCTATGTCTGCTTTAGAAAGTCCCAAGTGCCAACAGTCAAAAATCTCTGTATGCTGGTAAATACATTTTTATTTTAAATTTTTATTTTTAATAATTTTTCCTTTTTCAAGAGAACAGACAACTCTTCATTGGTTTATAGGTTTTGGGTCTTTTTCCCAAAGGCACAAAAAGAACAATCTCTCAGGTCCAGAAAGCAGTACAATTCAGGTGAACAAATTTATTGACCTGTTACAAACTTTCATCTCAATCAGGAAATTAGAGAGTCCTTTGATGCAAAATTACATTTCAGTTACCCAAGTACTTCTGAAGTTGTTGAACTGGTTACCATAAAGACTTCAGAATTTTTTTCAAATGCATATTTTTCAAGTTATTTACAGTAAATTCATCAAAGCTACATGTTAAGGATGATAAAATGGATCCTACAGCTCAAAGTAGTCTTTTTATTGACTTAGAAAGTTGAGACAGCACTGGAGTTTTAAAGATGTATGCGTAGATCTCATGTACCAACAGATACGGAGTGGTACGTGTGGTGACATCATGGGGTAGAGTTATTTTATCTTAGAAGTTTAGTTTTCTTCTAATATAAGTAAATTCTATTATTGGGAGATTATATCAGTTAACCCGTTTTCTCTACCTGTGGAGGAAAGAACAAGATCTTAAGTAAACTGCAGCACATTTAACAGAATGTTTTCACTATTACCATCCATAACTATAGAAATCCAAAGTCCTGCCTTAACCCTCAGTGAGGTTCTTTTCTTTGACTTCAGTGGGCTTCATGGTTCCTTCCCCATTTCCAGCCTCAGTAGTGAAACAAAAAGCTCCAGAAACTTTGTCTTGAAGCAAACTCATCTGAGTTTCTGTGTTTCCTCAGTGTCCTCCAAGCCAGCCTGGGTAGAAATTGACAAGAATTTCATATGAATACTGTCTATGCATACATTTTCTGTGATTTATTTTTTTTTACATAAGTCCTTGCTGATTTACACCCCATCGCCATCCCCACCGCAGCCCACTCACACACAGGAACGACCAGCTACATGCACTTACTCAGCTTCCGTTTTCCAAACTAAAGACATCATGATGTAGACACAGTAAACAAAGCCAACTGGAAGCTGCATTAATAATTTAATCACTCACTGAGGATTGCCCAGGCGGGCAAGATGAAACTGCTTCCCCCAAATTAATAAAGGTTTTTATGGAACCATAAAAAGAGCAATAATTCAATCATTTTTTTTAAAGGGCACTGAATATAATGCTTATTAAATGCTGGATACAACCGGGGTGTGCTTTAGGATGAAATAGAAAGCATGCTCAACAGCAATATGCCAAATGTATGTTTCCCCCTTTTGCTGACAGACAGATAACATGACCGAAGCATTTAATAAGATATACTTACTGATTTTTCCTTTTTGTTTTCTTCCCCCCACGTTTTCTTTTTGAACTCATATGCTAGGTCATGTTACACTGATAGAAAAAAATATAAGAAAAAAAATAAACCTTTTAAGAAGGCAGTCTGTATTTCTCTCTCTTTTTGTTGCTATGACAAAATTGGATGTTTAGTGTCAGAAATAGAGGTGGCAACAGTGACAGCAGGGTACCAGGGAAAGATAATATATATACCCTTTCGTGCCCTACTGCTGACTCATTCCAGTTCTGAAGTTGCACTTTCTACTCTAAACATTTGCCTCACTCTCCTCACCTTTAAATTAGGGTTAATAATATTTACTAACCTCACTATGGCAACACAGTTCACTAATGAGGCACAATTCTGCCTTGAGAAGAGTCATGTAACTCTGAATGTTTTGCTTTGATTGCAGCAGTAACTGTATATATAGTATTGTTTTCTGGGGAACAAGAAATACTGATATGTGACAGAAAGGTAGCCTGTTGAAGGGAACATAAAATATTAGCATCCCATTATATGGCCATGGGTAAAGCTGATCTTCTTTTCACCTGGAAATATCATGCTCTTAAGGACAAAAATCAGTAATAATAAAACAACTGTGTTCTGCAGCAGCTTAGTAGACATCGTATTTCTTCTTCATAGTCTGACATTCCTCTCAGTATGCAACTCTTCTTAAATTGGGTGGCTTTGACCATGGTCCACCACCTACTTCTTTCCCCTTGGAACCAATGGGTGGAATTGTACCATCATGGTTAAAACACCGTAAAGCCACAACCAGAAAGAAATCCAGCTGCATCTGAACTACAATCTCCGTGAAGCACTACTACAACTTTTAAACATTAATGTAAATTGTACTGGGTATTGAGTTCTCCAGTTTTTCAAGTGGAAATCATCAGGGCTGTGCAAGTGACAGTTCAAACCAAATTAATTAGACCAAACATTACAATTTTCTCTTGAACTATTAAGTGTTCTTCCAGAAGCTACACTCCTGCCTGCACTTTCTACTGTTTCTGTCCCAAAATGGTCTGTTCTTAGCCTGAAAATAAAGTCCTCCAAAATTGACAATTAAAACACATATGTATGTGTATACATATAACTGGACACTGACACAAAGTGTTGTCAAAACCTGTATTTTCAGAAAACATGATTTTGACAGAAACTTTCTCACAAGTCCTACCACTAACACCAACCTACTCATGAGTCTGATTTCTTCATGGTACTTTTTCATAGGCTATAACTTTCCATTGTAATTTCTGCTACTTTTCTTGCTGATAAGTTCTGCAAAGAAAAAAATCCCAAGTGATGAGCCTGAAACATATTCTGAACTGTTCCTTTGCTTTTGAGGTAAACACTCTGTAAAAAGAGTGTATCCTCAGCTGGGCTTTGCCATTCTTTGTAGCTCATATGAAAAACATTTTCTTGAAATTCACATCTTTAAACATGATCTTGTTGTAATGCAAGTTCTCATTATGGGTCTAGCGGACAGGCTATGGTACAGGACCGTTAAAAAAAAAATCTATTTTTGCCTTGTCTGTAGTTTACTGACTGAACTGAGGCAGGCTGTGTCAAATCATGATACCTTACTTCCTTCATGTTCTCTCCTCTTTTAAAAACTGCTGACAAAAAGGAGTGTTTATATATCTCAAAAGGAGGGCTAAGGAGAATCTCCATCCTTTACTGGATGCAGGAGGGAAACACAGTGACAAAGGATGAGGAAAAGGTTGAGGTACTTAAGGCCTACTTTGCTTCAGTCTTTAATAGTTATACCAGTTGTTCTCTGTGCACACAAATCCCTGAGCTAGAAGACAGAGATGGGGAGCAAGATGAAGCCCTCATAATCCAAATGGAAATGGTTACTGACCTGTTACACCACTTGGATACACACAAGTATGTGTGGCCAGATGACATCCACCCAAGGGTGCTGAGGAAGCTGGCAGAAGTGCTTGCCAAGCCACTTTCAATCATTTATCAGCAGTCTGGCTAACCGGGGAGGTCCCAGTGCACTGGAAGTTAGCAAATATGGCACCTATCTACAAGAAGGGCCAGAATTAGGATCTGGGAAAATACAGGTACTGGTCAGTCCGACCTCAGTGCTGGGGAAGGTTATGGAGCAGATCATCTTGCATGCCATCATGTCGTATGTACAGGACAACCAGGTGATCAGGCCCAGTCAGCCTGGGTTTATGAAAGGCAGGTCCTGCTTGACTGACCTGATCTTCTATGACAAGGTGACCTGTTTAGTGGATGAGAGAAAGGCTGTGGATGTCATTTACCTAGACTTTAGTAAAGTATTTGACACCGTCTCCCACTGCATTTTCTTGGAGAAACTGGCTGCTTATGGCTTGGACGAGTGTACTCTTCTCTGGGTAAAAGACTGGCTGTGTGGATGGGCCCAAAGAGTGGTGGAGAATGGAGTCAAATCCAGGTGGTGGCCTGTTGCAAGTGGTATTCCCCAGCTCTCAGTATCAGGGACAGTTCTGTCTAATATCTTTACGAGTGATCTTGACAAGGGGATCAAGTGCACTCTCTGGAAGTCTGAAGACCACACCAAGGTGGGTCAGAGTGTTGATCTGCTTGAGTGTAGGAAGGCTCTACAGAGGGATCTGGACAGGCTGGATTGATGGGTCAAGGCCATTTGTATGAGGCTTAACAAGGTGAAGGCCAAGTACACTTGGATCATGACAACCCTTTGCAATGCTACAGCCTTGGGGAAGAATGGCTGGAAAGATGCCTGGCAGAAAAGGACCTGGGCATGTTGGTCTACAGCCAGCTGAATATGAGCCAGCAGAGTGCACAGGTAACCAAGAAGGCTGTCACTGTTTAAGGCTGGGCCGGTGCTTAAAGTGGGTGGCAGATGCTCTCTGTTAACCCCGTCCCTTCCCAGAGGGGGAAGGAAAGGGAGAGAGAATGGCGGGTTGGAATTTAAAACAAACTTTAATAAAACAATAACAGTGAAAAATAGTATAAATAATATTAAAGCTAATACTACTAATAATATAAATAGAAATATACAAAACTGATACCGCTCTCCTGATGATGACCGCAGGACCGTGTGTCGCGCTACAGCGGCTTGCAGTGCTGACAGGACAGGGCAGGTACCTGAACCTCACAGAACTCAGCTGCCCACCAGGTGGGAAAGGGATTGAGGTGTTGTCAAGCATTGGATCAGGCTGTCCAGGGAAGTGGTTGAGTCGCTATCTCTGGAGATATTTAAAAGACATGTAAATGTGTTGCTTAGGGACATAGAATCACAGAATCATAAAATCATTATGGTTGGAAGAGACCATTAAGATCGTCAAGTCCAACCTTCTACCCAATGCCACCATGCCCACTAAATCATGTCTTGAAGTGCCACACCTAAATGTTTTTTGAACACTTCCAGGGATGGCGAGTCCACCACCTCCCTGGGGAGCCTGTTCCAATGCATAACGACTCTTACAGTGAAGAAGTTCTTTCTAATGTCCAGCCTGAACCTCCCCGGCGTAATTTGAGACCGTTTCCTCTTGTCCTATTGCTAGTTACCGGGGAGAAGAGACCAACCCCCACCTCACTACAGCCTCCTTTCAAGTCGTTGTAGAGGGCGATCAGGTCTCCCCTCAGCCTCCTCTTCTCCAGACTAAACAACCCCAGCTCCCTCAGCCGCTCCTCATAAGGCTTTTTCTCCAGGTCCTTCACCAGCCTTGTTGCCCTTCTCTGGACATGCTTACGCAACTCAATAGTGAGGGGCCCGAAACAGAACGCAGTATTAGAGGTGCGGCCTCACCAGCACTGAGTACAAAGGGATGATCACTTCTCTAGTGTCAACATGGCCTATTCTATGTTTATACGTAGCCTAAGGATAGGAGCAGTTACTGCATTTGCTGCAACTGCATTGAAGATTGGTTTTTAAGACCACAAACAATGAACGTAATTGGGTTGTCCTACTTTGACTTGTTCTGAATGCCTGTTTCTATTCATTTTCCATGCACTGCACTGTTGAAGTGCTGCTCCACTCATGGTTTGATCATTCATTTCAGTGGACAAGTGCACCATGGGAAAGATCTGGCCAAATGAATTTGCTAGATGACTATCATTGCTGAAGAGGATCTTTCTATTTGCAGTTCCCACTGAAAATATCTTAGATTATCTTGTGTCATTTGTAAATATCCTCTTAAAAGTTTTATTTTTTGCTCCCGAAACAGAGGATTTTAAAAGCAACACGAAAATAACGAATATTTCATTTACTGTTTTATTACCCTTTTTTTTTTATTTTTTTTTTATTTTACAGTACATGCTGTTGGTTTTCAATTTATTATGAATTTTATTGTACTGCATTTCTTTTTTCTTTTTTTTTTTTGTATTTGTTAGAATATTACATTTTAATATATATTAAAATAAACCAAATTTAACCTGCTTTAAAAACAAACTGATAGGATTTTCAAAGACATTTCAGAGACCAGAGACCAGATGGGTCTTAGGTGCCTAGTTTCCTTCTGAGTACTTGAGCCTAGATTCCTAAGTTATGAATGTTCAACCCACCTGATATATAATTTTAATAGGACTTGATCTAATCATCCAAAAGCTACTGAAAACTGCCACCAACTCCAGCAGGCTTTGAATAAGGTACTGGAATGAGGAGTAGAATGTTTTGTGGTGCTGATATGTTATATAAAATTTAATTCATTATCACAATTACAAAGACTATCCTTTTACCCAGTTGCCTATTGTGTAAATATCTCAAAACCCTGTGGGGCTGAGATGTCTTGGCCTGTTTCATCTTCAGTATTCATTTTCACTCCAATTATTTCTTACTTGCTTTATCTACATTTATAATCTGCCCATTCCTCCCATTTAACATATCCTTTGAACTTTTCAAATGCCTTCTGCTTCTCCTTATTATATTTGCTTAACCACATCCTTGTCTCTGTCATCCTATTTTTGATACTTTTTACTGGGATGAATATAGTTGCTATCCATCCTCTACATCTGCCTATTAGATACAGAACTTCATACTTTTTTTTTTTTTCTTCATAATGGTAGATTTTCTGCACTGCTGTTGATAGCATTTCACTTCCTGCATATTATTCCATATATTAGATTCTCCAAACCAGTCTTTAAAAAAGGGGGGAAAAAGTTACACTAACTTCTGAGATTCTATTTTCACATACACCTGGAGGAATATTTTCTATCTGAATATATTATGAACACTAAAGTAGACCTTGGTTGCTCAAGTGTTTCTGTTGTATGTGACATACTCTGACCTATTATCAGAGACCAAGTCCAGAATAGCTTCTGATTGCACTTGCCGCTAAGTGCAGTTGATAAAGGAGGTATACAGAGCTGATGACCGCACTGTTCCTCCCTGATGCTCCAGGTATTGTCCAACCCTTAGCCAAAAGGCTGAGATTTATCCTTAATGAATGTTCAGCTGGCTAAGTAGGAAGCTAGAGATGGAGAAAGAAAATGAACAGGCATATGTAATGAAATGATTCATGCTTTATTTTTCCTGCACCTTTTTCAGAAATCTAGGTGCCACCAGCGACTTACATAATGCATTGCCAATGTTTATTCTTATTTCAGTTATCTCTGTAGTGGTAGTCAAACTGCTTATATCATTTGTCTCTTCAGGCATAGTATCTTCCCTCTCATATTACTTTAATCCATCACTGTTAGCTTATGTGTAGTGCATATCATTGCTACTGTTTTGTGGTGTGTCAGTCATTCATGCCAAACAGACCAGCTAGCAGGCCCAAAGGACCTCTATAAATGGAAAATCTCCTCCACAAACTGTTAAGCTTAAATGAGAGCATGAAAGCCCTTGCATGAATATCATAACCTTCTACGGTGCACAAGGCTTTGCTGACTGTGATGTCAGCACTTCCCAAGCCAGTGCATCTACAGGTGATGTGATAATCCTGCTCATTGCTCTGCACCTCTGCTGTATAAAAATCAACAGAGAACCAGACTGAGGTCCAGACCTGTGGCAAGACCCATCTGCTTCCTGGCCTACTTTAAATGATTGCCCAAGGCACTTTATTTAACAGCTTATGAGACTTTAATTTAGCATTCAGTATCTTTTGTGTCAGAATGACATGAGTTTTCTTCTGTATGCTTGTTGCTAACAACATGGTAGGCTCTGACTCTGTGTTCCGAGCTGTATAAGGTACAGGAAAAAAACCCACTCCTCTGTAATGATGAGCCTATGCCAGACTGAGAAGCAAAAAGGAAATGGAGGCATAGAACTAGGGTTGACTCAAGGTGAAATCTTGATCCATTGAGTCCTCATAAAACCTCTGTGACCCAAAGCTGCCCTGGGATAATAGGGTATGATATTGGAATAGGAATAACTGATTATCAGTACTTTCCTAATATGAGTTACTATTTATGTCCTATTTGGTTTGTGAGGCCCTGTTTTGAAGAACTAGTTAAATATTATGCTAATGGCAAGTCTCCACTGTAACATAACTGAATAGAAACTGTCATCTGATTTTCATGTCATGACTCATGATTGCTCATTTGCTCCTGTATTAATAGTCTTCAGTGGAAGAGCCATGGACTTTATGCAGATGAATTTTGCACCTTAGAATATACAATTCCAGACTCCCAGTCCTATACTCTGCTTCCAATATTGTCTTTATCTTCTGGGTATGTTGTGGAGCTAGAGCATATTTCACCATCTGAAAATCTGGGTCAACGTTTTTATTAAACTTTGGCAGACTGTCCTGTTACGTCAAATGCTGAACAACTGCAAGGACATAAATATCCATTTCCACTGTTTCCCACCTCAAAATAATATTTTTATTTATTTTGCCGATTCTTCTTAGTTGGTCAGTTATATGATTCAGCAGCAGTGATGTTCCACACTTTCAACTGTTTGCATTTACTCTATGGCTGCCTAGGGAACAATGGGGAAAATAATGCTCTCGTGAGCCATTCTGTTCACTATGTGTCAAAAAGTAATTTGAATCAGAGAGTCACTAACTTAATTGATGGTGATGGCTTCATCCAAAAAACAACCAAAGAAATTGATGTTGTGCAAATTGCACATATATCGCTCTTGAATTTGTGAGCATATTCTTGTTTACTTTGACAGCATTTAAATTACCTTTTGGACAGCTCAACACATTACTTAAGATGCGTCTGCATGTGAATTTTTAGCTGCTAACGGGGCCAATAACAGCTTTCTTGGAAATTAATTCCTGTAACTTCAAGTTCATCTCACTGGGTTTTTTTGCTAATTCATGGCACATACCAATCATTACTTAACACCTAGCATTTTAACCCCCGTGTCTTTTCAGCAACACAGCATACAAGAGATTATAGTGAGGCAGTGGTTCCTCCAGTACAGTAAAACTGGGGGTGATTAGCAAAGATCCAGCAAAGTGCCTGGGAAGCACACACATCATTTTAGAGGCTTGTCTAAGATACTTAGACACAGTTTGATCTCAACTGATTTTGAACACTTCAGTGAGTTATCTGAAGTCAGATTGTAGTTGCTTGAGATTTCTGTTATATTTGGTAGACACAGACAGGCAACGCTCGGAAGGGATTCACTGCAGTTCCTGAAGATTTTGGAATCAAGATCTTGGTTTCTAGTGGGGAACTGAAAAGGTCTATTTAACCCTGATTTGCAATGGGTTCAGTATTCACAACGTATTTGTTTAATAGTAACCCCAGAAGGCAATGCCTGAAACTAATGTTTGTCATTTCAGGGACTTTTCAAACACATAGTCATGGTATTTTTGTAGAAGCTTATAACGTACACAAAATTGACAAAGCATGGGTGAGGAAACAGAGCTGAAAGATAAATGTGACCTCCCAAAATCACAATTTAGAGTTGTTTGTGCAAATCTTTCTGGGTGTGCATGTGTGTTTGTGTGTATAAATCCCAGCAGAACTGTGATGGTTTTCTTAGATAAGGAAATGGTTTGAGAAAATTTTTGTCTTTGTTCTCTAGTTCAAATTAGAAAATAAAAATATGGTTATTTGATATTGAGGAGCAAAATCAATATATTAATATTTTTGTATATGTATACATGTGTGTGCAAAATATGCCTGCTTATGACTTCCATTAGATGAGTGACCTTGCAGACCTAAAAAGCTGCAGTAGCTACGAATACACTGCGTATCTTGGAAGACTAATATTACATTAACCAAACTTGAAAGACTGTAAGTTATATTACACTTCGATAAATTATTCCTCCAATTTCAACCAGATCTATACTATTTAATTTTCTGTTTGGGTAAAGAAATGTTACTCAGAGTACAGTTCATTAGGCAAAGAACAGTTGTTCATTTTTGGCCCATTTCATCAAGAAATTAGATTAAATCACCATACCTGAGACTAAAAACATGGTTCCAAACTGAAGGCAGCTATTTTTCTTCTAGACGGCGACATGAGTGATAAACCATGTTTGCTC
The DNA here is from genome assembly GCF_000690535.1 of Cariama cristata. Classification (NCBI taxonomy): domain Eukaryota; kingdom Metazoa; phylum Chordata; class Aves; order Cariamiformes; family Cariamidae; genus Cariama; species Cariama cristata. The sequence continues at coordinate 8,552 of NW_009606986.1, read as the reverse complement.
CATACTGAAAGACAAACCAGTAAGAACTGGCAGGTGCTTATGTTAGCCCTGGACTGAGAAAACTGAATGGGCAAGGAAATTCTGTCTTCCAGGAAGAAAAAACTGATACCAACAGCACCATCCTGGGGAGGGAACTAACTCCTGAGTGTCTAGTCACACATAAAAATATCCATTTTCTTGAACAGTTCTTCTCTCACAACAATCTGTGATATTATAATCACATAAAACTGAATACAAACAAGGCATACAACATAGTTTTTTCTTTTCAAGGGCCAATGATATTTGAACATGTAGGACTTTCAGTCTAATGTGGCTTGAGAACTCTGCCCAAAGGCCTTATAGAACTTCTAAAAACAGATTTTAGAAAATTTGCACCAACCCTTGTTGTTAAAAAAATGTAACAAGCATCTCAATTTGCTCAAATTGTTTTGTTATTTTGCCATTCTTTCTTATTTTTGCTGTGGGTGGACTATAGAGTTTTGTTGAAATCAATCAACACAAAATTAAAAAAAAAAAAAAATGGCTTTCTTCCCCTTTTCAATATTCTCATAATGTTCTACGCATATGACCCACCCTTGGCAAAAACAAAAACAAAAAAATACCAGCTTTCCATGTCTGCAAGCAAATACTGATCAGCTTAAAAACAACAACAAGATATATGTAATTAATTATAAGCATCCCTCCCTCCCCAAAACAGAAAATTGTAATCTATCAGTTTGAGACATCAATGTATCTGATAGAGCATTTTGAGTTCCCACAATGCTCCATCTGCTGATAAACCTCCACTAGAACTGACTGTGCTGCCACATATTTGAATCCCCTAGAGGCAGATGAGGCACATTAAGATGCCATTAATGTCCATTTTACTTGTCTGAGTTCTTCCTCAGAGTTGGGCTTCCTTTGTAAAATGTGGCTGTGGGGTTATTTCTATCCAGATGTCACAGTGTGTATCTGTATTTGTTTGTGGTATTTGATAATATCTTCTGGCTGGGCAGAATAGTCTTAGAATGCAGCGTATTGTTTTCAGACAAAAGTGGTAGCTGCCATATGAATATGCAACGTTGTAATGCAGCAAAATTAAAAGAAAAAAAAGGGAAAAAAGTGCCACTCGTAGATGAAGAGGATGAAAGTAACCAGCAACAGCATTGTTAGGTTTTTAAAATAAGATTCTAATAAGAAAGAATTAGGTTGTGATCCAATATAAATTGGACTATTTACATGCTTAAATTAAGCATGTGTTTAAATTGAGCACAAGAACTTTACTTCCTGGGGATTTGGTGAAGATCCATTATAAGAAATGTCTTGGAAAACATGAGGATGCAGTAGGCTAGTACTCTGAACCAAGGCAGGTTGCTACTTACTCTATTTCTGTTTCTTCTGCAGGTCTGCAGGCTTGTCTGATCTATTTTTCCATGTATCCTTGGCCTTCTCACTCACATGTGTTGGGCGAAGCATGACTGCTTCTTCTGAACTTCTGGACCTTGCCGTTTGCTCTCCTGTGGGCAGTCAGGCTGAGAAAAGAAGTGCTGGAGGCACCATTACAATTTGCTTTTCTTGTTAGTGGAAATGTTACCTGCCACATATATTTTGTGAGAGGATCTCCAAAGCACCATGTTGCCTTTGACCACAGATAAGGCACCACTCAGCTAAAAGATCAAAATCAGTCACTTTTCTATTCATTCAATTTCTATAATATTGGCTTCAGGATTAGAGGCTGATGAGGCTAATGTTGAAGCAGACTGAAGTAATGAATCTGGGGGGTTTTTGGCTGTATTTTTGATATTTTAGTATTCAGTTTTTCTGCATTTCTCAGTATTTTGAGGAACAGAAGCTTTATCTTTAACTCTATGTAGTAACATAACTGATTCCGGTACCATCATTAGCTTACAAAGGTCTTTAATAGCAGCATAAAGTACTACAAGGGTTATGGCACAATCCTGAAATTTGTCAATACTGTGATATCCTGGTGAAGTCAATGGGAACCTTGTCACGGACTTGTCTGAACTCCCAACAACAAAAGGGACTCAGTAGTGCAAGTAAGGTATGAGCAAACTACTCTTTTGTGACCCAAAGTAAATTGCCTAGATTTGTCACTGATTCTGCTGACAGTTGGAAAAGCAGTATGTATGCCTCACCTTGCCAATTTGTAAACTGCAGGTATCTTTGCATACCTAGTTTTGAAAAAGACTTTAAAAACCATGTTAGAAAAACTGGAGAGCAATCCTTGAGCTCTAGTCCTGAAGGAGAATCTATTTCTGCTAGATGTGGCTGTGTGACTCGAGGAGGAATAGTTCTGATACTATCTCATGGGAGGCATTACACACAGGCTGATCTCATCACAGCTTCAGGCAAGCCTTGGTGCTCTAGATTTTGTCATGCATTTTGATTCCCTGTGCCATTCTGATGCAAGCACAGAAGGATGCACGCAACAAAAAAAAAAGTCTTCTCCTTCCTCTTAATGATGCCAAACGTGAATGGTGCAATGAAGTACATGTGTAGCCATATTAGCTTCTTTCCAAAATGAGGTGCACAGAAATCGAGAAGTGCCCATCACACAGTATGAATATGCAAGCAGTCATTTACAAGAACCATCCTCCCAAATGTGGCAGCAAAGCTTTGGAGGTCTGACGAAGATGATTTCATGCCATCTGCCACCTGCTTCTGAAGGATAATGGCTGGCTGGTGTGTACAAGGCTTGTTCTAAATGTTATCATACTGTCTTCTTTCTTAAATTATGTGGCTAAAATGAGCCTGTCTTTGTTTTATTTCAATTGACACCAGATGCAGGGACTTGGATTCGGGTTTTCTGTTTTGCAAACACAGACTGGCAAAGAGAAAGGAGGAATAAAAGGCAAAGTAGCTCAGATAAAAGAGGAAACACTTCTGATAAGCCTTCACTTAAATTTCGTCTTTAAAAAAAAAAGGCAAAAAAAAGAGGCAGGATTTGATGTCACCCATGACTGGCATTAAAGGAACAAAGAATCATGTTGTTCCAGGTCTTTTACTATTTCTATTGCTACTAATAATACCGATCAACATTACAAAAATCGAGGCCTAAAATACACTCTCTCTGTCAACTTAGCACAGTGGACAAGATTACAAATAGTGCTATCAGAAATTATCATAATATTAACAGTAACAACAATCAACTTATTTAAAGCTGTTTAACTCAACATTGTAATTCTCTTTTATGTTATGCTAGGACAAAAAGGTGGTTTTATTTCACATGAGGCTTTTTTTATTTTTTTAACCAATTATCACAGCAAAGCATGAGGGATTTGGTAATGTCTGGCTTGCCAAGGAAATCTGAAAGACAGTTTAATCCTCAACAGGGTAAGAATTGTTCACATTCCTTTAACAAACATGCCACGGACACCTTTTCCCCAGATTTTGCAATTTTAAATCAACACTATCCTCATCATTAACATCTAATCCTGAAGCAACTGTTATAGACAAGGAATGAAGAGAAACATCTAGCTGAACAGTGTCACATCTCACAAGTATTTTGCTTGTGAGACCCTCAGATGTTGCCCATAGTCTCTGGAAGCCTGAAATCATAGAATCGTAGAATCATAGAATGGTTTGGTTGGAAGGAACCTTAAAGTTCCACCCCATTGCCATGGACAGGGACACCTTCCACTAGGCCAGCTTGCTCAAAGCCCCATCCAACCTGGCCTTGAACACTTCAGGGAGGGGCATCCATAGCTTCTCTTGGCAACCTCTTCCAGTGCGTCACCACCCGCACAGGGAAGAATTTCTTCCTAATATCTAATCTAAATTGTCCCTCTTCCAGTTTAAAGTCATTGTCCCTTGTCCTATCACTCCATGCCTTTGCAAAAAGTCCCTCCCCAGCTTTCTTGTAGACCGTTTTTAGGCACTGGAAGGCTCCTAGAAGGTCTCCTCAGACCCTTCTCTTCTCCAGACTGAACAACCCCAACTCTCTCAGTCTTTCTTCATAGAGGATGTGCTCCAGTCCTCAGATCATTTTTGTGGCCTTCCTCTGGACTCACTCCACCAGGTCCATGTCCTTCTTGTGGTGGGGACCCCAGAGCTGACTGCAGTACTGCAGATGGGAACTCACGAGAGTAGAGTAGAGGGGCAGAATCCCCTCCCTCGATCTTCTGGTCATGCTGCTTGTGATGCAGTCCAGGATACGGTTGGCTTTCTGGGCTGCAGGTGCCCATTGTTGGGGTCATGTTGAGTGTCTCGTCCACCCACACCCCCAACTCCTTCTCCTCCGGCGATTCATTCTCCACCCAGCCTGTATTTATGCTTGGGATTGCCCTGACCCAGGTGCAGGACCTTGCACTTGGTGTTGTTGAACTTCATGAGATTCACACAGGCCCACCTCTGAAACCTGTCAAGGTCCGTCTGTATGACATCCCTTCCCTCCAGCGTGTTGACAGCACCACACAGCTGGGTGTTGTCGGTAAAACTGCTGAGAGTGCAATAGGCAATCGGGCAATACTGTGGTAAGCTGATCCTTTCCCTCTTTCTTCCCTTTCTTGGAAAAATTATTTTTTTTCCCCTCTGAAGTATCTATAAGATGAGCTTGGATTAGATAACTCATTTTTTCAGACAACTTAAGTAAGGTGAGAAAAAATGCACTGTAAAAGGTTCTATCATGACACAATGCTGGAGGATTGTGCAGAATGGAACTTTGCTTATTTTTTCTTTAGAGAAAAAAACCATTCTGTTTTGTATGCAGAGGATGTGGCCTGTTCATAATACAAATGGAGTGCTGTCTATGCTAAAATACACTTGGCAAGCACAGACACCTTTCTTCCTCTCGATCTCTGTCAGGGTGCGCTGCCCCGCAGAGGGGGGAACAAGCCCAGGGTGACTCAGCATGGGTAATGCCCTCACCCAAAGGGCAGTCTTGTGGGCTCCTGACATGTGAAGTAGAGATGACGACTGGTAACAGTGTGAAGGGATGAACTGAATCCAGGGTCTGTCCATGTGTTCCATCAGGATGAAGAAGAATGGAGTTAGAGACAAGGCTAGAGACAAGCCCTGGTATATGTCTGAGGGGTTTATCCAGGAGATGAGCAACCTACAGTGCAGGTCTGAGGTCCACTCAGGATGTAGGGCTGGAGACCAGCATCCTACAGTGTCATTGGGGCAGGGACTGGTGTCCAGGACTGAGCTGAACCGGAACTCCTGCACCATGGCAGTAGGTGGGTAGGGGTCTTGGGTAGAGGAGGGTCAGATTCATTCAGGACCACTGGTGCCCTCAGGGTCCTGACACTCGCCTGTAGGACTGATCTCACATTTGTGCAGTAGGGAACCAAGCTGTTTCCCAAAGGTCCCTTGGGCTGCAGCCAGGTGGCAGTGGCAGTGCCACCATGTGTTCTCTGCAGTCTGTCTGGGACTACCCATGGAAGTGGCCATGACTCCTTTCTCATTTCCAGATCTAAGTTTCCTTTTCTTGGAAACCAGGATATGAGGCATGTGCTCGGTGTCTCAGCATTTCTGTTGCCTTAGGGACTTCATGGCCAAGCTGAGGTTAAGACTTCACATGTCTGAGTGCCCAGGCCACAGACTGACCACACCATACATTGATTAATTTATTTTTCTACCTCAAACACTCATTTTCTTCCTCTTTCTTCTCCTTAAAGAATAATGAACAAGACTGAGTCAGGATACCTGATATAAGTTAAACTCCCCTTAAAATCAGGGTAGGACATTGTAGAGGCATCACAGAGATGTCAGTCACAGATTATGTTGTACTATATATTAACATGAGAGGTGAAAAGTATTAAGAGAAGAGGAAATGAAAAAGTAAGAATATTTTGTCCCCCTTTTTTTTTTTCTAAAAGAACTTAAAAAGGCAAGTAAAGCACTGCAGAAAATAACTATATAATTCTGTTATATGCACTGTATACAGAGCCTAACCATTAACATAGCAGAGTTCATGGACTCTAATAAAGAGGAAATTACCCTATATTTCAGCACTGTGTTCACAGAGTGCCTTCTCATGTTTACAATCAGTAGGTAGCTATTGTACTCACGGAGCTTTTTTTCCGTCTGTCTAGCAGTCTGCCATAGTGAGTCATATTACTATGGGATGTGCAAGCAAATTTAGAGTAAGAAGCATTTCTCGTAAATGCTTGCAATTTTCTGGTTCCTCGGCCCCTAGCAAATGTCTCATTGTGCTCGACTAATATTTACACATTTTTCTATACAGCTGTTTTTCTATTATTTTTATTATTTTTGCTTTCCAAGGTTAGATTTTTCCAGAGTGGTTTTAACTGTAGAAATAGATTATCCAGATGTATACAAATGAGCTTCTCTGTAAGTTCAAAGTCACTTGTAAATAAGGTAGATGTGGTGTTTTCCCCTCAGCTGCTACTAAAGCTTTACAAATCTCATAAGCTCAAGATACATCCCTGGTCTAAACATCACATTAAAGGCCCATCTTTTCAGGGTAAGAGAATTTCATTCGCTCACTCACCCAAAGTAAAAATTGTAAAGGAAACCTCAAGCCTTCCTCTGGAATAGGAGGTGGCAAGGATATTAAAAATGTATACTATGAGATAAATAATTATCTCTCTCTATATATATTTATTTAGATACATAAATAATTTTATATATATATATATATATACACACACTACACACACATGTATTTCTCCTGTTGCTACTTCTACAACAATAGAATATCCACCTTGATATAATTAAGGTGCCAGGCTTAAGTATCAGCTTAGGAACTGCGAAGTGCAAAATAACGGTACACAATAAGTCAGTTCGAAGGGTGGAGGAGAATATAAGGGAGGGGAAAAGGTATTCTTTAATACACAGAGGTAGAGACAGGCAGGACTTTTAATTAGCAAATGTTGCCTTCTCAAATATTTTTATTTTTAAAATTTGCACAAAACACAATGGTGCCTGAATGGGATGGGAAACTAATCATAAACAAAAAACACAACAAAAACCAACAAAAAAAAATACAACAAAATGTAACACTAAAATCCAACCATGATGCACAATTAATTTTATCTCTTTGAGGAGGAAAAATACAATTCTGTGGAGGGGCGTTTGAAAAGTGTCCTATGGACACCGCCTCACTAGACAAGTCATAAAACGTAAGAGCATTACATGAAGGTAAACCTTCAGTCACGGTTTGTTTTAAAGCACAGCATGGCTCAGTTCAGCTGCAGTCTGAAATTTGCTTAGTGGTTTATGTGTCTCATTCTCATCCCCTACTAATGTTAATTTCCACATTCAGAAACTTGTGCTTTCTTCCCCTCCTCCCTCTACCCTCCCCTCACAATAAGGTTATTGGGACAATTCACAGATCTCTCACTTTTTCTGTGTTAAAGTCTCTTTCCTAATGGCCCACACTTGCCTGGTGGATATGTACTTTAATTAAAAGCAATATATCTTTCTTTTTTTCTTTCCTTCTAATCTCTATCTGTAGGCTTGTCCTTGGAGTTTTCATTCTTCAGGGCAAGGTGAATGGAATTTGCTTGTTTGCCTGGGATATACCTGGTAAATTTAAGACTCTAAATATAACAAAAATAGGGATTTTATTATTATTATTATTATTTCAGTCTAAGACTTGAAATGGGACACTCAACAGGAGGGGGAACAAGGGGGTAAGATTTCTTTACAAAATGTCCCCAAGGCTGCTTAATTTTTAACTTAAAAAATAGCAGGTCAGTCCATCTAAAATTAAATACTGCCTTGGTGTAATCAATGCCAAAGTTGCTATTGGCTTCAAAGGAATCAAGGTTTCAACTCCTGTCTTAAATTATAAGCTCCTCTGCTACTGTAAATCAGTGTCATTCCCCTGACCTGAAATCAATAGCACTCTTCTGATTTGCACTGCCTCCGTATGCCTCTATATTCACAATACTTGCTATATAAAATCGTAGAATCATAGAAACATTATGACTGGAAGAGACCTCACAGATCATCAAGTCCAACCATATACCCAATGCCCCCATGCCCACTAAACCCACTAAACCATGTCTCGAAGTGCTACATCTAAATGTTTTTTGAACACCTCCAGGGAGGTTCAGTCCACCACCTCCCTGAGGAGCCCCTTCGAATGCCTAACAACTCTTACAGTGAAGAATTTCTTTCTAATATCCAACCTGAATCTCCCCTGTCATAGCTTGAGACCATTTCCTCTTGTCCTATTGCTAGTTATTGGGAGAAAATGCCAACCCCCACCTTGCTACAACTTCCTTTCAGGTAGCTATAGAGGGCAATAATATTTCCCCTCAGCCTCCTTTTCTCCAGACTAAACAACCCCAGCTCCCTCAGCTGCTCCTCGTAAGACTTGTTCTCCAGGCCCTTTACCAGCTTTGTTGCTCTCCGCTGGACACGCTCCAGCAACTCAATGTCCTTCTTGTAGTGAGGGGTCCAAAACTGAACACAGTATTTGAGGTATGGACTCACCAGTGCTGAGTACAAAGGGATGATCTTTCTAGTTCCTTTGTATATCCTTGTAGATGATGAACTTCCCTAGTCCTGCTGGCCACGCTATTTCTGATACAGACCAGGATGCTATTGGCCTTCTAGGCCACCTGGGCACACTGCCGGCT
>NW_009606985.1:910-1187 GCF_000690535.1 Cariama cristata | reverse complement strand
GGGATTTTGATTTTTTCTTTTGGGGGTGAAAGCTTGAGAGAGAAGCACTTTGGGGAGTTCGGGGCATAAGCCCTCCCAGTGTAGGAGGTCTTTGGGATTAGTTTATGGAGAGGTATATTGAGCAGTGTCTAATCGTGCTGCTCCTACAAACAAAATACCTCTTTGAAAGGACAGGGAAGAAGGGAATAATCAACTGCAGTTTCCTGAACTGCTGGAGTGTGGTTACAGGCAAATGGAGAAGGACCCTGAAAAGCTTGTGATCACTGATGTTAGGGCT
>NW_009606985.1:0-801 GCF_000690535.1 Cariama cristata | reverse complement strand
GTTGGGGGGGGGTCCCAGCCTCCCCTACCCACCTCTGTGCAGGGTCTCTTTTTCCTCACAGAGCCCAGCTATCATTTACTGTCGTTGGCCTTTTCTACGAAGGAAAACAGTTTCTCCATTCTGCTCTGAAGGGCTTCCCTGCCCCTCCAGCCTCTCCTGAGCAAAGACTCCATTGTCTGTAGGGGCCACTGTCAGATCTGGTGCCTTGAACATCCATGGCTCCGGGCAGATCTGTTCCCCTCCCCACAGCCCTGTGGGTCAGAGCAGGACCCTATCTCTCCCATTGCCTCAGGGTTTTCTCTTACAGACCCAAGCCAGTCTGTTTCTCAGAGGGGATTCCCTTACACTTCATATTGACCTGGCTTAAAAAGACTGTTTTGTTCCCTTCCCTTCCCTTCCCTTCCCTTCCCTTCCCTTCCCTTCCCTTCCCTTCCCTTCCCTTCCCTTCCCTTGGCAGGGTGTCCTGGGTCTGGCTGGCAGTTGCCTCTCACTCTCCAGGCTCTCCTGGCCCACATGAAGGTGGAGTGCAAGTGCCACAGCGTGTCGGGCTCCTGTGAGGTGCGCACATGCTGGAAGGTCATGCCTCCCTTCCGCAAGGTGGACAATGTCCTCAAGGAAAGGTTTGAGGAGGCGACGGAGATTTACCCTAAGCGGGTAGGTTCCCGCAAGCTCCTGGTTCCCAAGAGCTCTCGCTTCAAGCCCTACACAGCTCATGACGTGGCCTACCTGTTGGCCAGCCCAGACTTCTGCGACCGGGTCCCCTGACATGGGGTGTTCGGCCCCTCTGGCCGCCAGTGAAAC
>NW_009606984.1:3773-19519 GCF_000690535.1 Cariama cristata | reverse complement strand
GGAAAAAGGCATTTTACTTAGATGCATTCAGTCCAGCTTGGCTATATCTGTGCCAAGATATGTTTCAGTTTGTCGAAAAGCAGGGGAAGGGAGGAATGTCAGAATGGCAGAGCACAGCTAAAATGAGTGAAGCTGCCTGAAAAGTTCTTAGATTTCTGGTAAGTATGAACTCTTTGAAGAGTAAGGTAAAAAGAGGTTCAGGAGAATGCTTCTCGGGGCAATATACTTCATACTTCGAGGGAGGTGGAACTAGGTGAAATGAGCAAGTGGTAGCATGCCTGCTTCTTCATACTGTGTTAATTTATTGAAGAAGCTGAGGGCGGACATGCTTGGAATAGCCTTACTCTTTATTTTAATACACCTCTTCCCACCCCAGCTTCAACCGGTGTTTCTTCCTTAACTTCGATTCCAAATGTGATGCTGGTTCTTTGCATTGTTATTCACACACTGCATTTACAGATACTTAATTCTGTCTGTCTGTACCTCTCTGCTTTTCTCTCCAGAACAGTATCCCCTGTGACTTGTGTAAGGATGTTGTGACAGCGGCTGGCAAGGTTTTGAAGGATAATGGCACTGAGGTAAGCAGAGCTCCCCTTCTCCTTGCCCCAAGGCACTATTTGATTTGATTGTTTTAACAGGTTTGCAAGGTGAGGAGGTGGAAGAGCAGTCTGTGTGATGTTTTCCCAACCTAAGCAGCAGGTGTTGAAAGGGGACAGAGTACATGGAAAAAAGCTTTTACGCTGCCTCTTCTGGTTTAGACATTAGCAAATTCTAGAGCCTGTCATGCTCTGATACATCCTTGATTGACTGTAGATGCTTTATAAAATTGTTCTTGTGCCTGTGGGCCATCGATCTTAGAAGATGGGATACTACAGTCTGTAGAACTTGATGATTACACCAAGCGAGCTTTATTTTGGCTGTGAGCACTTCTTCCCTTTTTCATTTGTAAACCTGGAAGTACTTTGTATAAACAAATCACTGTCCCACTAGTCCATAATTTTACTTCCTCTTCTTAAATGTAAATGTTCTATGCTGACAAGGCGATTGTTCAGGCCTTGCAAGCAGTATTTCACGTTTTCACTTGGCAGGGTCTCATCGAAGGTCCAGGACTGGGGGAAATAGACCTATAGTGTAAAACCTCATTCTAGTTTTGCTTGCCAGCTGCCTGGACTTACCTGAGTCCCAGGGGCTTTTTGTGGGCTTTGTGTCATGCATTTTGGGAATGGAAATAGCATTTGAGATACACGTGTGTGTGTGTATATATATACGTATGCATTTTGATAGTCTGTAGCCCACCTCATCTTTTAATAGGATGAGATCCGCTCTTACTTGGAAAAGACATGCGAGTTTCTTCGTGACCAAAGCCTGGTCTCTGAGTGCAAAGAAATTGTGGATTCCTACCTACCAGTTATCATGGATATGATCAAAGAAGAGCTAGTAAGTAGATAATGTTTTGCAACTGTTGAAATTAAAAGTTGTGCTCCTGTTGATGCCTGAATTTCTCTTCTACTTGAGATTGTGCATATGATCCTTCAATCCTGTATGGATCATGGTGTTGCAATTAATGGTGTAAATTTCAAGACTGCTTCCTCAATCTGAAACATTTTCCCTTCCTGTCATGTTTCAGCTCAATGACTCTCTACTCTGAACTTCATATAAAAGTGCCATCAGTCTAGAGCTTTATATATGTATCTTATCTCCCCTAGGATAAACCTGAAGTTGTATGTAGTGCCCTCTCACTGTGCAAGTCCCTTCAGAAGCACCTTGCAGCAATGAAACTTCAGAAACAACTCCAGTCCAATAAGATACCAGAGCTGGATTTCTCTGAACTGGCATCCCCGTTCATGAGTAACGTACCTCTTCTGCTTTACCCTCAGGACAAACCCAAGCAGAAGTCTAAGGTAAGGGCGCAGTGCTATTCCAGCATGCAAGAGAAGTTTCAAGCTTCAGCGCTCCTTTGCGGGAGAATTTACTGATGATTCTTGGTAAGGGATTGCTGTACTGGGCACAGATTAAGATGATGTGCTTCACCTGGCTGACAGTCTCCTATTGAATTTTGTGCTGCTGCGTACAGACAGCTACCTTTTTCCTTAACCTGTGGGTTTAAAGCTAAGTAAGATGGTAGCTGCAGCCCCTGTGGGTCGTGTATAATCTTGGATTAACAACCACAGTCTATAAAGATGAGTCTTGTTCTGGGCTGTTCCCATCCAGGATGGTAGTAGTCAAGCAGGTCTTACTGGAAACAATTTCTTCTGAGAGCAGGTTTGGCACCAGGGTTCAAAGGAAGAAGAATTCTCCCACATTCTGAGTAATCTGCTAACCATGCCCTTCAGGGGAAGCATTCCTCTCTGAATCCGGAGGTGACAGACTGGATCAGAAAAGACAAAGGGGAGTAGATGAGACAATGAACCTGTGAGTAGAGGCTGAGTCTTGATAGCAAGCCTAGATATGGCAGTTACAGTCGAGTGGGTGGAGAACAAGCTGCTGTCGGTGGAGCAGGTAAGACCTATGCCAGATTTAGAAACCTTCCCACTGTGGTCTGTAACAAACCCAAGAGATTTTGCAGATTGAGTGTCTTAACTGTTATCTCGGGCTTCAGAGCCAAGTAGGTACCTAATCTCCATCTAGTGGCTGGTGCACACACCAGCAGTAGCTTGTCAATTCGTATTAGCTCAGCTTTTAGGTATTCTGCATTGTCCTTATTGAGGTTTGTATATAGTTCAAAATAGCTTTTAAAACTTGGTAGTAGCGGAAGCTTCTAAAACGTGTTACGTGAAGATAATGTCAACATAAGTTTCCTTTCGCTCTTTGTCCAGGGAAGTGGGGATGTGTGCCAAGATTGCATTCAGCTGGTTACTGATGTTCAGGAAGCTGTGAGGACAAACTCATCTTTTGTGAAGTCTTTGGTTGCTCATGCCAAGGAGGAGTGTGACCGTTTGGGACCTGGAATGTCTGACATGGTAAGCTGTCTTTTTTGTTTAAAAATCTGTTCCTGTATGCAAACATAAAATAGTTTGTTCAGTGCCTTAATCCTCTCAGTGTAATCTCTATTTAATAAAACAAAGGAGAGTGTGTCACATGTAGAATATGTTACATGGTAGAACAATAACCGCAGTGAAATCATAAACTTTCTCATCAAGAAAGTTGGATGGGATGGTGTGCATGGGACTGGGGAGGCAGAAAAAGACTCAAGATTGCTGCTAGCCCTTAAAGGCCTTGTTCATAAAAATGATCTGGCAAGGTAATGTGGTCATATTGGTGAGGGGGAGTGCTTTTGCCCTGAGAGGAAGAGGAAAGGACTCATCAGATGAGCAGCTATGTGTGCAATGATTGTGTAACCTGAAATGCCATCTTGTATTTGGGACAAGCTCTGAAAGACAACAGAATAGTTGTTAAGTAGAGCAGGTAAATTAATAACTTGAGATGTATTAGAAAATTCTAGATTAACTCTACAGTTTAAATGGTGTGATATTTACAAGACTTTCTTTTCCCGCTTCCTGCAGTGCAAGAACTATATCTCTGAATATTCTGACTTGGCCATCCAAATGATGATGCACATGGTAAGATCAGTAGAATATAGTATTTGTTCTCAGTTAGTTTGTGTAGCTAACTTATTTGGAAATGGGAAACATGTACTGCAGTAAAAGTCTAGGGAGAGCCCTTGCTTTGTAAGTCTTGGTGTTAACACTTCGAACTTGCCATTTAATGGGATAGTAACTTCAGCCTCGGAATGCTTTCTTTAGCACTTTCCTTTTCTTTCACAACCACTTGGGCGGTGCAAAAGGCACTCTGATCCTTTGAAACGCATCAGATGCATTACATACGTTCCTTTATACTCTTATCTCAGTCCTGTACTTGCACCACTTTCCCCCTACCCACCAGATACTGCGTTAAGCATGTTAGACTTAGTCTTTGTCACAGTATTGCAAAATTGGTTCAAGTGTTAGAGATAATGTGTCTGTTTGAAGCAAGACTAAACGTCCTTCTTCTGTAATTGCTATCTCAAGACTTCTGCTCTCTGGGCTCTTGGTTGGAGCCATGGAACGTGAGTGGTACTGCATCAGCTCTGGTCTTCTGCAGCAGTGTACAATATATTTTACCTCTGACCGCCTCCATAGCATGTCTTTATCCAGAGATGTAAAGCCTTTAAAAAAAAAAAAAAGGGGGGTAAGCCTTGCCTTAGAGAATGCAGTGCCTATGTGCTACGAGTAACATAACAAATTATAAGTGAATTTATGAACTGAGTATGTGGCTGACTTCAACCTGAATTGGGCAACACAGTGGCCTTTTTTTTCCAATTGCTAAAGGCTACTTAGAAGCTCATACTGCTTCTTAAGCATTTGACGAGGGGAAGCAAATCTAACTGTTGTTGGAACAAAGTTTCTCATTTTAAGCATTGCTCTGCAGTGTGGTGTTAATACCTGGAATTGGAATATTGACCACACCTTGCATCCGGCTGAGTGTTGTTCAAGCTCTTTGGAGGTAGTCTTGCCCAGGATGCTTTAATAATGTCAAATGAATAATGCTGGTTAGCACTGTGCAGTTAAATGTGAGTTGCTGTAGCAATGCTAAGGATCTTTGGGGTGGGGACCATGTCATATTCCATCATCTTCATGGAAAGAGTATATGCAGTTCCAAGTGCCTGACGTTTTTTTCTCTTAACTATTATCTTTAATTTCTTCTTTCTTCTTCTGTCTACAATCTCACCTGTCAACAGAAGGATCAGGTAGGTGAACAACTTGCCTGTGGTGATAGCCTGCTTGTAGTTCACTTCTTGCTCTATTAGCTGTGTACATGGTGTGATTGTACTCGGTGTTGACAGATACAAGGGTTATTTATGTGATTAAAGCAGAGAAAGACTATAGACTTCCTCCAGTGGATCAGTCCTACTTCCAGCTCCAGGTACCAGTTCATGCTGCTAAGATTTCAGCTTGATTATACTTTGGCCAGGAGAGCAGAAAATATGCTCACTTTTGTACAAGAAGGGTAGATGTAGCAAAAGCATGCCAGTGGCTCCTGTCAGCTTCTGGTTTAAAGTCTGGGCTCAAAAGGGCTTGAGTGAAGCTGTCCCTGGGTCTTTTCTTGGTTAGCCTTTAAATCTAGGGCCATGGTACAGATGTTTGGAGTATATGAATTGAAAAGCAGGTGTGGGATGCCTTTATGCTCCTGCTTCCTGGAGCTCTTTGGGCTTTGAATTTAACCAGTCCTGGGAGGCCTTGTGTCTGTCATCTCTCTGTAAGAGAACATGTTGTGTGTATGTGGGTGTTGCTGTAACATTAATATCTGGAAACGCTTCTTACATTGCATGAACCAAAGGGCTTGACTTAAAGGTACTGCCTGGAGTAGTTTGAAGCAGCGCCGTATCTTTGAGATGCTACTTTTGCCTGTGCATGAAGTTGTGGCATGATATATTAACTGTTGCAAAAGCTCTTGTAAGAAACTTGATGCCCTGGTGACAGGATGGGGTATGATCTTCTAATTACCCATAGGACAAAAGGTAACTTCTTTTAGGTAGACTGTAGGTGGGAAAATTTGAGTTTTAAGTATTACTCTCTATAGCCTTTTTCAGCCTGTGGGGGTATAACGTGGCCTCCTTAGAGCAGCTTGCCTCATGTCCGGGATTTATTTTTGCGTTTAGTAATGTATGCTTCTAAAACCTTAGAGAGAGACTTAGAAAGCCTTTAAAAATGGCTTTGTTTCTGCTTGCCTTTTTCCCTTTTACTGTGAAAAGAACACTTGAAATACAGGTACTGCAGATGCTCGTAAAAAAGGCTTAGGTTTTAACATCGTTAACTTTTGTTTCTTATAGGCTGTGTTCAGTAATGCGGGAATCTGTTTCTATTTGCAAAATGTGATGTTACTGGCTGCTTTAAAGAAGGTAGTTTGTGGGTGAGAAAAGGAGTGCTTTCTTCTAGGCATTTCTTTCAGCTTTTGGGTGAACTCTGAAGTCAGGATAATTAGCCTCTTCTGTGATTACTTCAAGCTTTCAGGGGAGCAGCTTTGCGGATGCAGGTCTAATGTGATGCTGGTGGCCTGTTTTGGTGTTGGTAGCTCTTAAGTCAACTCCTTTGAAGGGCTCGCACAGTGTATTAGCTCGTGGTAAATGGGGTTTTTAAATGAATGTGACCTAACCTCTTCCTCTTTTAAAGGAACTGCTAAATTTCATCTGGTAGTTGTCCTGCCTATAACCATATCAAGTGCTTTGGCAATACTCAAAGTAGAAGTAGTCATGAAACTTCTAATTGTGTTGGAGCCTTTTCAAACTTTGTTCTTTGTGCCTGCTCGCAGGCTCTATAGAAAGGGCAGAGTCTTCTAGACTTTTAAAAATTGCTTATACGTCTCTTTCCAGCAACCAAAGGACATCTGTGCCATGGTTGGGTTCTGTCCCTCTGTGAAATCTGTTCCCCTTCAGACTCTGGTGCCAGCTCAAGTGGTTCGTGAAGTGAAAATGGAAACTGTGGAGGTAAGATGGACTTTTTGTACTCAACAGCGTTGCCTTCCTTTTTGCTGTAGTGTAATGAACTAGATGAAACAGAAAAATATTGGCTTTTATGAATAGAATAATCCAGGTCTCCCTGCATATAAATTCTTGGCCTCTTCTTGTTCCTGATGCTCATCTGTGAAGTAGGAGAGCTGACTGATTTGTTAGAATCGCAGAGTCTACACTAAACTGAAGCTATGAATACTTCAGAATTGACATGGGAACTCTTGTTCCAGCAGTAGAGTATAGCAGCCATTCTAAGTGACACCTCAAATGTTAGAGGGCAAATTGCTGGATTTGAGTTTTGCTGTACATTTGGAGTTATACTTTGATTCCTTTTAAAAATGTGACAGCACTCTGCGTGTGCGGATGAGTGATCAGAGTCAGAATGCTGAAGCTCCAAGTTTGGAGGAGCACCTTACCTTCCCTTGGCCTTTGGGTGAGACGTGGGCTGAGACTTTTTTGGAAAGTCTCTATTGAGGACAGTTAACTTTTGATTAACAGGCTCCGAATGGTTTCCCTCAGGTCCCTCAGTTTCTGGGTTTCTTTTGCAAACAGGAGGGTACCCTCAATTCTCAGTGTGTTTTAAAAAGCACTTCATCTTTCCCTTGACTCCAGTCACTGTGGGGCTGTTTATTTCTCAGTGTCTACTAAAATCAACTCCCCTCCTTATACAACCTGGGGATTGTAGTCTTAATTAGTCATACAAAATGACTGTTCATTCAGAAAGGCTTTTTACTTTGAGGGTAGTTTTGGGTTTTGTGTGACCTTTTGAATTCAGCTCAAACTGGCCAGCTAGGTAAATGAATTAGCATGCTGCACCTGGATGTGAATGCTGTTAGACTGATCTTTTATGAATTGTCTCTGTCAAATGTGGTCAAGTGCTGATTTGCTGTTTTGTGTGTTTCTTCTGTGTACTCAGAAAGCCACAGTTCAAGAGAAAACTTTTTCTGTGTGTGAAATATGCGAGACCATGGTGAAAGAAGTAACTGGCCTCTTGGAGAGCAACAAGACAGAGGTGTGGAAATGGTACCTCTTCCTAGGCTTTGGTTAAAAGCTGGGGCTGTATTGGAAGGGGAGAGGAAACTTAATTTTATTGCCTATTTGAATGAGAGCAAGACTTCTGTCCTGGGTGGGACTGAGTAAGAAAACATGTACTTACGAATCAAGTTGGATTTCTGTTCCTTATTTGCCGTACATCCTTTATCGTGCTTCAGGAGGAGATTGTACATGAAATGGAGATGATCTGCTACCTGTTCCCAGCAAGTGTCAAAGACCAGTGTAAGGACTTCATAGATGTCTATGGCCAGGCTTTGATTGACATGCTTTTGGAGGCAACGAGTCCTGAGGCTGTGTGTGTTATGCTGAAATGCTGTGCAACCAACAAGCCGCCACAGCAGCCAGGTTGGTAATGAGGAGTCAGTGGTGTTGCAAAATGAGCTAATTCACCTATGATTATATCTCTTGAGGACCCGTGCTTTGCTGATGCTGCCTCCTTTCTTCTATTTAGGGGAACTGCTTAAACACTGTTTGATTTTTGGTTTTTTTTCCTCTTAGTTTTAGTGAAACCTGCGGGTGGCTTTTGTGATATCTGCAAGATGGTGGTAGCTTATGCAGACAAAGAACTAGAGAAGAATGCCACGACAGCTGAAATCGAAGCTTTGCTGGAAAAAGTCTGTCACTTCTTGCCAGAGTCTGTCAGTGATCAGGTAAAGCCCTTGTGCAGGAGGCAGGCTAAAAAACAGTGGCCTGGTTGATGGTTGGGAACTGGCCTTGGTGATTTGTTAGGTTTACATAGGTCCTACAATGACAATTATGCTTACCTCATTTTCTGAGTGTTTCACCTGATATTCTGTCTACATGCTAACTTTAGGTCCGTCTCTCAAGTGTCTCTGCTTCTGCTATAAACGTTCAGGTACTTATAATAGAGGTCTCTGTGTTTGGCCGACTGCCTTGGTCTCTGGCTGGAGACAAACTGTCCACAGGTGCAGCTGGGACTCCTTGTGTTCAGCAACCTGATCCTTTCTAGGTTTTTTTCCCTTTACGAGTTAGTACCAAAGCGTAGCAGCTTCTCATGTGCAGTAGAGCAATAAAGAGGGAGCAGGCTTGATCTGAGACAGTCAAATGACCACACAGGCATTGCTGTGTGGCAGCCTGCCTTCCAGTCAGAACAAGGCGTATAAAGATGAACAGAAGGACAAAACATCTTGCGGAGTGTTTTGGGAAAAAAAACTAGAGAGGAGCATCTCTTGATGCTTTTTATGAGTAGTCAGTCATCTTTTCCTAGAGGCTGGAAGGAGTTTGGGGTGTGGGGGATTAGGTTTTCACATTCCTCATCCTTGGGGTTGGCAGTGCTTTGAATAGATGGAGACTTTTAAGGGCCTGAATTGACTGGCTGGATTGTTGTTCTAATTTGCAGTCAGTAAAGGTTTGCCTGGAAATCCTCTGAGAACAGTGGGTGGGAACAGCTGAAGGGTTGTTTTTTTTTCCTCAACACTGATCCTGTTCAGGGGATTAACAAAGTAATTGGAAGTAGGCTGGCATAATTCCAGTGAGACAGCAAAAAGCAACACCTGTTAGGCCACTGCAATTGAGATTTACCTGGAAATCTTATTAGGTGGCTGCTGAGTGTCAGCAAGTGGTGAAACTGCTTGTAAGTTCACTAGGCGTCCAATATAGAGGCTTAAAGCAGCTATGAAACAGCTATTCCTGCTAACTGCTGTGAGACTGTTTAATAGCTGTGGTTCGTTTATTAATCGGTGTCATTAGTCTCTGCTGAGAATGCCGCTGTCTTTCTGTGCTTTGGAGAGGGCCTCCCCACTAGAGGGCTGACTGTTATCCGTGGGAAGCGTTCTTGCTGCCGCCTGGTCTGAAGTGAATCGTAACTACTTGGGCTAAATAAAGTGCTTAAGAGTCATTGCTGCGTTGCTGCTGCCGTCCTGTTCAGGATGTTTGTCTCCAGCTTGTTCAGTGTGCTTTCCTCTTGAGACAGCAGTGATCTCCACAGTTAGAGAGACTAAGCTTTGCACATCAAAGCCTGTCCTACCTTGGTCTTTTCCCGAAGTCTGTCCTGCTTGGTTCTTTTCCTTTTGACCCCTTCCTCATCATAACCTGTCTGCAGATAGCTGCAGGCAGGTATGCGCTAGCAAAAAATTATGTAGTTGTGTGATTAGTGCGATGTTGAGTCCTTTTTGATCTGCAGAGCTCAAGCCTCTGGTTTACCAGTTTCGAGTGTAGTATTGGCGTGTTTGGAGTAGTATACAGGCCTGTCTGCTGAAGACAGTGTCGTCGTCTTCTTTCTAAGGCTTTCACAGGAGAATCTCTCAACCTGTGTTTTGTTACAGTGTGTTCAGTTTGTGGAACAGTATGAACCCGTGGTTGTGCAACTCTTGGCAGAGATGATGGATCCCACTTTTGTTTGCACCGTGAGTATTACATTTAGTTCTATTCAGTACGGGCTCTGATACAGTCCTGCCTACTCTTCTGTACGCCTCTGCTGGAATAAAAATCAGCACACTGAATGCTTGGAGCAAGTGCGGTTGTGCGAGGCCTCAGGCTTACTGAATGGACAGCTGTCTGACTGCCAGCCTTGTGCAAGGAAGGATAGAAGAAAAGAGCTGCCAGTGGTTATCCGCTGTTGAGGTTCAGTAACAAGGTGTAGTGTGCCCTGAATGTGATGGGAGGAAGTTAAATGACATTTCTTGAGAAAGGTCCTTTGCTAGAAGCTCTGTTTCTCAAAACTTCGTATGAAGAAGCAGTTGCGGTAACTTAATTCTTGTGTCAGCTTACTGCTTCGTGTCTACTCATTCGGCTGCAAGTGTGACTGCAGTTGAGTGTGGTGCTGTGGGAGCTCCTGAAGCTATCTCAGTGTTGCTTCTGCACTCGGTCAGATGGAAGCTCTGATGTGAAGCTGGAGTTGAGATCTCTTGGTGCAAGTAAAAAGATGCTGATGCCGCTGCTGTTCTTTTTGCAGAAACTTGGAGTCTGTGGATCAGCTAAAGAGCCTCTCCTGGGGGATGATGCTTGTGTCTGGGGTCCGGGTTACTGGTGTAAGAACATGGAGACTGCTGCTCAGTGCAACGTATGTAAAGCAGGATTCTGCTTCCGGTTTCCTGTTGGCCTTTGATAGCTCCTTATAAACTATTTTTCCAGTTTCTATACCATGCTTTCAAGTGGATGAATTTCAGTTTCAGGAAGGAAAAGGGTACTAGCTAGAGGTGGTTGAATTTGATTAGAGGGTCTTCCATAGCCCTTAGCTTTCTTAAAGCAGACTGTTTCCTCTCCCTTTCCTTCCTATCCCCCACCCATCTGCTAGCATTTCAAAATCTATAGTAAGGCATAATGTGAGCTGTGTATTTAGTCTGTGTTCCCACAGCCAAGAGACCATGTCACGACCTCTGATCGGGCTCTAAAAACTGGCTTCTAGTATTGCTGTGGGTTGATGCTGTCTTTGCCAGGCCTTAATGGCTAAGGATCATCAGCATTCTTTCCTGAATATTCTGGGTGGGGCAGAGGATGTTACTTATTCTAGTCTTCTCTGGAATCACTTATTTTAAGAAAAACAGATTTGCTCCCAAGATCTTGGCCCAGAATAAGGTGTTGAATTGTATGTGTAGATGCATGCTTGTTTGCAAACAGGCTTTTTCTCTGCTAACGTACACTATTTCTTCCCCTTTAGGCTGTTGATCACTGCAAACGTCATGTGTGGAACTAGAAGAAGAATTTCCAGTTCGGAAGGTTTGCCATGGCTCTCAAAAATGCGGGCCGAGGTTGGCAGAGAGCTGTATTTCAAATGTCCCTCCTCTCTGCCTCATTAACAATTTGACCTTCAAGTTCCTTTATTGTAACTCTTCTGTAGCAATGCTGCTGTTGAAGGATCAGATCTTCATTGTTGACTTAAAAGATATTTCTGATTGTACAGTTTAACTCATTATCCTCCTAAAAATAGTCGGTGTGTTGTAGATTTTTTTTTTTTAATTGGTAGGCTGAAGTGTGTTTTAGGTGCTGGGAAGAATGGCAGAAAAGGTGAAATGAGGCAAGACTATTATCTTTTAATTTAAAAAAAACCCAAACCTAAGATAACGACTAAACTTTCAAATGTCTTTCTGTAGTCAACATTGGGAAGATTACATGCTTTGCATTTTTAACATCTGGCTGGAATATTACTTTTCTGTGTAACTGTAGGGGAACTCTAAGGGGTAATGTTTGAATCTGGGAATCTCTTTGGCTGGAATTTTCAAAGCTCTACAGATGCAGAGGAGGGGACTCTCTGTGTGCCCAGCTGACTTTCAAAGTAACTAGTACCTAGAAAGATGCATTTGAGTGGCCACGCTTTTGCATTTGAGTGACCATACTTACGACTCTGGCTTTATCATAGCTAAGGAGACCCTCCCTCAACCTTTGATCACGTCCTTTTTATTTCCTTGGACTACTCGGTCTAAGCATGGGTGTTGTACTGTCAAACCCTGTACAGTGGGATTTCAGTCTTTTGAAGCATGCTGACGTACTTAAGGAATAGCTCCCTGTTTTTCTTATCCTAGTTGCTCAATTCTGCTTAGTCTTGCAGTTTCCTACACGCAGCCAACCGGGTGCCAAGGAGGTGGAGCGAGCTACGGTGGTAGAAGATGGAAGGGAAAAAGTCAGTAGGGGCTGTGCCTGTGTCAAAGTGCGTTCAGCATAGAGGGCCGAACGCATGAAAAAACACTTCTTATTGTAAACTGCTGGTTTGGTTTTCCCTCATAGCATATTTCTGTCATCTGAAACTTCAGCGGCGCTATGAGGTGGGCAGTTTCTGTTGCTGCAACCCATTCTCACTGACACTCACCCTTCTGAGAAGTTTGAAGTATAGATTTTTTTTTTTCCAGAGTTTCCATTTCTGTTGGGGAATGCGTCCGAGTAGCAAGCGGAGATGGCAGATGGGAAGGGCACCGTAGGTGGGTGTTTGGCAGCTCTGCTTGCATGCCTGACAACCTGCCTTTCATGCCTCTGCAGTGTCCCACTGAAATGGCCTGAACTTCTGACCAAAAGCCGTTCAAGGCAGGCTTGCTACACTGGAAACAAGTCAGGCCCTTGAGGTGTAGGGGCCTCCAGAATGAGAATCGTACTTGTGCTGCTTGAGATGGACCTTGTATCCCCTACCGGCATTTAGTGCGTAGTTCTGATCAAGGTAACCCCCCAAAATAGAGGCACCAGAGTAGCTCCGAGGAGACCTTTGGGAAGGAGGAGCTGGGCAGAGGTGGAGCTTTGAAAAGTCCTGTTCAGAAAGGTGCCGGCAACTGCTACTGTTCCTTGTGGTGTCTCGGGTGAGGCGGGCGCTCCCGTAACAACGCTTTAGCAGCAAGCAAAATAATTTTAATGTAGTTTAATGGAAAAACCACTTGACTGCAGCTTTTTTAGTTACAGCGTGTACATACTAAATGTCTGGGTGGTGTTGGCAGAGAGCAATACTGGTTTGTCTTTCCTGTTTGCATTTGTACAGAATGCTGAAGCGCTCATGGCTTTAAAAAAAAAAAAAAAATAATTTCCCTAAAGACGTAAAATACCTGCAGCTTTCTGTCTCAGCAGGCTTGTGCAGTGGTTCCGGTGGTGTGTCCCGGTTGGGGTAGATATGCCAGATAGGAAATGGGCTCTCTTCAGCATTGCTGCCCTGGAGGTAGGGGTTGTGTTACACCACGGCATGTAGTATGGTATTTGGTCTTTTAAACCGGATGGCGTTCTCTTAATGTGAATTTTTTTGGGGGGAGGTGGGGGATAGATTGACATTTGCTCTTACAGATTGGCAAGTTTTTAATTTTCTTGGGTTTTTAGTAGTGAAGGATTCATGCTAGCAACCTGTCAGGTGAGGTGAACCGGGGGAAATCCTGTGCTAGCGCTGGGACTCTCCTTGGTTTTCTCCCTTCCTGTGGACCGTGGCACCTGACCTGCCGAGTTACGCTGCAGGGGGACAAGTGCAGTTGCTTTCTAAAGAACATTGTCTTGATTTTTGCACAAAAGCTTCCTTAACGAACAATAAAAACTTCTGTAAAACAAAAAGGTTGCGTGTTTCATTTCCTTGTTGCGTCCTAGTTGCCGAAGGATCTTGTTCGCTTCCCCTTTGCTGCAGAGCCAGGAGAAGGCACGTCCCAAAATGTCACTGGGAATCTGGGGCTGAAGGGCAGGATTGAAGTTCCCAGTGAGTTGCCATTGACTTGCAACGTGCGTGTCCCATCAAGCCTTTGTTATATTGAGCGCGGTTGCAGGTTTGACGAGGCTTGCCGGGGATTGCCACCGCTGCTTTCTTCCCTGGACAAACGCAATGCCCGATGTGAGGCAACAGCCCCGTGTTGCAATTTCTCTGCCTTGCGCAGGCTGGAGGGAGTTCTTGTTGAAGCGACTTGATAGCAGGCTTCGGTGCTGACTTGCATTTAACGCGGCTTTCCTTTTGTCTTCATTCCTTGTTTTATTTTGAATAATATCAACGTCTTTTAAATGCTTTAAGCAAACTATTTGGCTGCCTCTAACTACACCGTTAATTCTCTTCTCCTAGGTTTACTGGTCTTCGATATCTGGGCTGCTGACCTCTTCTGTAAGGGATGATGCTCCATTTGTTGAAGGGCGCAGAAAATTGCTGTATGGCATGGTGCTGGGACAGCTTTCGTTGGCCGTGCCCACCCTTTGCAGCCAGGAGGGGCGAGGTTAGCGTTGAGCGGCAGGTTTGGGGCTGATTTTAACTTCCCGGGAATAACCTGCCTGGCTCTGGTCCCTCCCTTTGCTTGCAGCCTGCTGATGATTTTATAATCAAGGCATAAGGAGAGGGGTGTGGTAATTGCCCTGCGTAGGTGTGGATTCTTGCGACTTCTCCCAACCCATCCAAGATTCCTCAGTCTGGGAGCAGCACAGGAGAGGAACCAGCCACTGAGGACTGTCATAGGAACAGCATGGAGAGCAAATGGAGTGGCTGGGTGCTGATCCTTTGTGTGGGCCTGGGCTCCTACCAAGGTAAGGCCAGGCCTGGGGGCTGGACTCGAGGAGAGCCCAGAAAACCCCTCTGAACCTCAAAACTAATCCCAGCGATAGTGTTTTAAGCTCCATAACATGCTGCTTCATCCCTCTGTGGTGGTGGAGTTAGGCCGGAGGAGAGCTGGGGCAGGTGGCACCGCCGGCTGCTTTACCTCTTGCCCAGCTGGATGGGAGCATTGCAAGTTCTGCCCTTAAAGATGATCTCGGGGCTAAAAGTGGTTTGCTCCCTCCCTTCTCCGGAGCTGGTGTTTTGCTGGGGCATGGAAGGAGAGAGGCCTGTTGATGGGGTGTCTCAGCAGCGATGGGGGAGAGGGCTTGCTTTGTTTGCTGCCCTCGGTGCTGGGACTTGGCTGCGTACGTGCGATCTGGGGGAAAACGCTTTGTCGTCCTTGCACGACGGAGTGATGACGGTGCCACCTCAAGCTGCCCCTTTCCTTAGGGGCCTCCTATGAGGTGCGGGAGGCAGGAAGCCTCCTCTGCTGTGGCTTGCTGAGCTCCGGGTAGGGTGCAATGCTGCAGCTCCGTGCACTTTTGGAGACCTCTCATCGCTGGGGCTTTGGGTATCTGTGAGCAAATCCTCCTGCAGACGAGCTTATGCTGCTGTCCCTTAGGCATCCCCCTGATACGAGTGAGAGCGTGATGCCTGGCTCATGGGAAGAGCCTGTTTCTGACCCCTGGTTCTTGCTTGAGGGGAGATCACTTATTCCAGGGGAAATTTCACCGAAGAAGCCATGGAGCCCTGTTGTTGTAGGCAAAAAAAAAAAAAAAAGAACCAAACAAAAAACCCAAAAAACCCAAAACCCGTTTCAGAGGGAAGAACCCCTTTTGCGCCCTAATTACCCCAGGCTCGGCCCATCGGGCTCCTCTGACGCCTGCCCAGGCACCAGCTTTGTGGTGGAGGAGTCGTGACTGTGCGCATGTGGCGGTGGTGGGGACATGCCGAGGTGCTCCATCCAGCAACAGGCAGAGCAGGAAAGTTTGCCCACGCTCGGCACGTCCATCCTTCACGTGACGCCTGCCCAGGAAGCCGGCAGTGGCTCGGCTGCACGGCACGACATGTCTGGCAGGGCTGTAGGACCGGGTGCCGCTGCAAGCCTCGGAGAAGGATTTTGATGCTGGGAAGAATGTATTTATGGTTTTTGTTGTAACAGGGGTGTGCGCCAGGCCGGGAACTGGGACGCCGGGGCCCACGCCACCACCCCCGGGGTTTACGTCACAACCTGCTCACCAGGCTCTGCCGGCCTAGCCGGCATGCCCCGGGCCTCCA
>NW_009606984.1:2704-3636 GCF_000690535.1 Cariama cristata | reverse complement strand
GCCGTGAACGGCATGGTCCGACATCCTGCTGCTTGGATACCTGTCGGTGTGAGGTGGCTCTGGCCCAGCTTTGAAATATGGAGGAGAGCTCATGGGGCACCGGTTCCCCCAACTGCTTGCCCCATGGTGATGCTTTCCACCTGGGGAAACTCCCCCTGCTCTCAGCAGTTGAGCGTTACAATTAGCATTAATTATTTTTCTGGCCCAGCACTTGACTGAGTTTCAGCTTGAGCAGTGAGGAGTAAGCACCGAGCTGAGAGCCACCGTGAGCCAGAAAGGTACAGGTCCAAACCGCCGGTGTCTTTTAGACCAGCCAAATCCCCCCGTGTCCTTGCTGGCAGCATCCTTACGCCGCTGGTCTGGTCTCCAGCATGGGGCTGCGAGAGATGCCTGTGTCCGTGGGTCAGGCAAGAACCAGCTCAGAAACAAGCTGTGGGGTTGTTGTCTCTCCTCCCCTATTTTTTATTTTTTTTTTTTTTTTTTTGGTGCTGCCCCATAACACTTCTGCTGACTTGCCATTCCTGTTTGCCCTGATGCTAGTGCCGGGGTTAAAAAAATACATCTCTGGCTCTCAGCTGATGCGGTGATCGCGGCATCGCGCTGCTGGAGAGGTGCGTGGGAAGACGTGCGTGGGAAACCGGGGGGACTCGCCCTGCCCCGGGGTTCGCTCCTGCCCTGGTGCTGCAGTCACCCCCGTGGGTTAACTGGGGCTGAAACACCACCCGGCACCCCCTGAGCCAGCGCTTTTGGGAGCAGACAGAGCTGATGGGGGGGCTCAGGAGCCCCATCCCCGGGAATTTGCCAGGGTGGCTCTGGGCATCTGAAGCTGCTGCCCCGACACGTCCCGGGGATGAGCCAAAGGCGTTGCCAGAATCCGGCGTGCAGGAAAAGCAGCTTTTGGGGAGAAACCTGATAAGGGCAGGGTGGGTGGA
>NW_009606984.1:893-2670 GCF_000690535.1 Cariama cristata | reverse complement strand
GGGAAAGCCATAGGGCTGGGACCAGGTGGTACAAGCTGGATGCAGATGCTTTGGGGTGGTTGTGCCGTACTTAAAATGCCAGTTGTGGGAGGGTATGGGGTAGGGTCTGTTCGTGTGCAGCTCCCCATGTGCCCCCCAACTTACTGGAGCAGCTCCTGGTCAAAGCAGGGCAGCGAAGGACTTGGGTTGTGCCGGTTCCTCGCCTCCTCCCGGGCCACATCCTGAGTGGGTGCAGCCCCCAGTGGGAATAAACACTCGCCCTATCGCAAATGAATCCTGACATGCCGAGGTGGCAATTAAACCACCGGCGTTGCGCCATGCCACCGCGCTGCCCGGGCGGATGATGCCGCTGCTGCCGTGCGAGGGATTTGTGGCCAGGAGAAAAGGCTGTCATTGGGAGGAAATTCAAAAAAAAAAAACAAAACAAAACCAAACCCAACCAAAACTGGGGTTGCTCAATCATTGCTGGGAGCTGCGGCGTGGCTAAGTGCCTGCTGTGCAGGGCCGAGCGCTGGCACCCCTGGTTTGCTCGTTTTGCAAGATTTATTGCTGTTTTTACAAGCAGCCACCTCCCCAGCGTGTAGAAGGGCACTGCGAGGCTGAGGAGCAATCCCAAATTCCCTTTGCTTTTGACGCTGGCCCAAAGATGCTGCAACATCCCGTTGGGAAAGCTGGCAGCATACAGTGGCCCAGCAAAGCCGGCCTTTGCTGGACTTAAAAAATCATTTATAAAACCCAGCAACCCCTGCACTGCTGCAAAAACTGAGGGTGAATCACAGCGGGACGGTGAGGAGCATCGCTCGCGGGGCAGGGCTGGGGTCGGGGTGCTGGTGGGGAGGTTGATACGGGGCAGACAGGAGATGGTCTCGGGGTGCCCTGGGGGCTGATGGTCTTCTCTTATCCCCCCCTCCCGCAGCTGGGGCCAGCCCCCTCCATGAATGCAGCGAGCGGCCGGAGGACTGGTGCCGCGATGCGGTGACGGCGGCCAAGTGCGGGGCGCTGGAGCTCTGCCAGCTCACTGTTTGGGACCAGGCCCTGGGGGTAACTGTGCCGGGAGCAGGGGATGCGCGGGGTGGAGGGATGTGCCCATCCTGCTCCAAAACATGGGGCTGGGGGGAGAATCCCAGCCTTCCCACTCTGATGCTGAGCACCCAGAGGAGCATCTGCTGATGCTCTCAGGCAGCAACGTGTCTGCAGGGCGAGTGGCAAAAATCATGGGTACCCCAGGATATTCCCAAGGGCCCCTCGGTGGGGTGTTTTTGGGGTGAAGGCTTGGGATCTGGGGAGCAAGTGGCAGGGGCAGGGAGCAGCATCCCGACGCGTCCCCTCTCTCAGCAGAAGGGGATCCCGTGTCACCTGTGCCAGATGGCAGTCTCCGTGGTGGGCAGGATCTTGCAGGACAACTGCACTGAGGTGGGTCACAGCCGGGAGGGGAGTGTGGAGCTGGCGTGTCCCCCCGTCAACACCACAGGTCCTGAGCTCTCCTCTTGTCGCCTAGGAAAAGCTGCGGATCTTCTTGGATAAGAAATGCCAGTACCTGCCCTTCCAGGACTGGTCAGTCAAGTGTAAGAAGATGGTGGACACCGGCATCCTCGTCCTCGTCCAGCTGGGCAAGCAAGTGCTGGTAACTGGTGGGGAACCCCCTTGGGTTCGTGTTTCTCTGTGGTTTGGGATGTCTTGGGGGCTCAGAGGGTAAGGGAGCCTCTTGGAGCCTGGGACAAAACCTCTGTGGGGATGAGACGGGGATGGAAATGACCCAGTGCTGTTGGGGGCCAGG
>NW_009606984.1:416-763 GCF_000690535.1 Cariama cristata | reverse complement strand
AAGCCGCCGCCAGCCCCCGTGGGCCCTGCTCAGGACTTTGTCGACCTGGTTGCCCCCTTCATTGCCAATGTGCCCCTCCTGCTCCATCCCCAGGACCTGCCTCGAGGCGAGGCCCAGGTACCGTGGCAAAGGCGAGAATGCCATTGATGCTGCTCAAGGGCGAGAATCACCTAAGCATCATCTATTTAACAATAATTAAAAAAAAATATTAAATTTACCACACAGCTGAAGTGGTATCTGATTAGGGGTGTCACCAGTTTGGGGCTGGGATATTGCAGGATGCAGAGGGGGACAAGAAATATGCTGGCCAAAAAGCTGCCCCAGATTGTGACTGGCATTTAAATCCC
>NW_009606984.1:0-252 GCF_000690535.1 Cariama cristata | reverse complement strand
CCACGCTGAGCAGGCCTGCGAGGACCTGGCACCCAAGCTGGCACAGCAGGTAAGGATGCCAGCATCACGCTGGGCTCCCTCCTCTTCCTCCTCCTCGATGTCATGGTGGCACTGGAGCATCTTTAGCAGGTGCCTGCTTTTGGGGGGATGGGCTGGGGAGATACGGGCAGGGTGGTGGGGTCTCCACCCTTGGGTGCTGACGCCGTGTCTCCCCGGCACAGTGCAAGCGCTACCTGGCTGAGTATGCGGACA